>NC_069501.1:503712205-503882205 GCF_027579735.1 Bombina bombina | reverse complement strand
TTTATTTGGTTTTCATAAAAATAAACAAATGCGCCGCTCGGCGCTCTACAAGTCATAGAAACTTACAAGCAAGAAAAATAAAGATTTTAACCCACACCTGGGTCAAGTCGAAATCTCTGCCACATAATATTAAGAAAAGAAAACTACAAATATAATAATAAAACAAAGAGAACATGAGAAGGTATGTCATCTTGCAATTATTAAGGGGAGGGAAGAACAGGAAGAGAGTATCGTCCTACGTTTTATCTAGAGCAACCTGGAGGAGTTGAGAAAGGTAAGACTCTACCTATATAGGGGCATGGAAGGCTCCAGGTGGACTGATTAAGGTGCCCCTTAAGTATCTAGACCCGGAAGCCAACAGGTGTTAAACCTGGATTTCCACTCAGCCCAAATCATTTTAAAAAAGTCTGCCTTTTCAGTGGAGAAAAATATATTCTTCTACATCGAGTATATGTATGCCATAAGTTTAACTATATCTGGCCAGGTAGGAGAATCCACTTTTTTTCCAAGATCTAGCTATGGAGAGCATTATCGCAGAGAAAAGATAAATACATAGGTATCCTTGATACTTGGGTCATTTACATGCTCCTACATGAAGCAGGGCCATCTCAGGGACTCTAGGTAAAGCAACTCCCATGCTGGACAATAAGGAGAAACAGGTGTTCCAGATAGGTTTAATCTCGGGGCAGCTCCACCATATATGTGTCATGTCTCCTATCTGTTTACAGTTCCTCCAGCATTGAGGCGTGGTTAAGGGGAACAGATTAGCTAATCTGGCCGGGGCATAGTACCAGTGTGTGAGGAGTTTGAAATACGTTTCGTATATAGTAATACAGTGAAGTGCCTTTTTTGTGAATAAGAGTGTATGTTGCCATTCTCTAGTGGGTATAGATATAAGTTTTTGTTCCCACTTCAGGATGTGGGAGGCTTTGTCTTCTGGCACAGCTCCTTCCATTAAATTGTAATGAATGGACATGGGTTTCCCTAGCCAAAGTTCTTGCTTCCATCTAGCCTCCCATAAAGTGAGTTGACGTGATAAGGAGGGCCGAAACCCTCAACTAGTCAGTAGACTTGTTACTCTGGAATGTTCAAAAACTAGAAAGGGTGAAATCGGGGCCGTATCTTTAAGTTAGTCTAGTCTAATAAATGAGTTTAACTGGCTTGTTGACCACATGTCCGCAACCCTCACTAAACCTAGTCGTGCCCACGTGGATGCATGCGAGTCAGGTAGTCCTGTGAGAAGACCAGAAATGGATGTGATAGGGGAAGGGTGAGGGGCTGTGTGTTTATAGTGTCAAAGCCGTTCCCAAGTGGCCAGGCACTTTGATAATAAGGTTGTCTACAGCTAAAGTCCTCCTACAATGTGGGGGGTCCATATAAGGTCTTTCAAAAATACATGACAAGGTAGGGAGGCCTGCTCTAGTGCCCTCCACTTGCTGTTGGAATCACTAACGCCCCATTGCGAAATGTGAGTTAACATCGCTGCCTCAAGTATCGGGTAATGGAGGGGGAGGCCGCTTCCCCATGTAGTCTGGGGTATTGAAGAGTTTTATGAGCTATCCTAGGGGGTTTACCCTGCCATATGTATCTAGTACATTCACTTTGAAACTGTAGTAAAACGGGTTTGGGCACCCGGATTGATAGACACCTAAACAAATAAGTCAGCCTGGGGAGAAAGCTCATTTTAAGGGCTGCTACTCTCCCTAGACACGATACAGATTTGTAGTTCCATTTTTGTCTGAGGGATCTAAGTTCCGATAGTAGGGGCTGATAATTAGTTTTAACGATTGTGGAAATATCACATAACAGCTTAACTCCTAGGTGTGTAAAATGGGAGTTCTTGATGACATATATATAGTGATGTGCATTTATTCGTTATTCAGCACTCGTTTGTGAAATGCCAAAAATGTCTGCAGCATTCAAGCAATTTCAGCGCCAGATTTATTAGATTAAAAGTGCAACACACAAATGCCTGTGCAAATACAGATTATCTGTGTGTTACTCTAATTAAACTCAAATAAATCCAGCGCTGAAATTAGCCGAATGCTGCAGATCGCAGTCATTTCTGGTATTCGTTTCACTCATTTGAAGCTAAAGACACAGCATACAATTTTTAAAATGTTTCCAATGTACTCCTATTATAAAACTTGAGATCTCTAGGTAGCTGTCTGGAGCACTACATGTCAGGAAATAATACTGACATGTAGTGCTCTTGCTAATGTATAACATTCTTGCAAAACTGCTCCCATATAGTGCTGCAGATACGTGCACGCGCCTGAAATCACGGGCCTGTTTTTCAACAAAAGATACTAAAAGAACAAAGCTTTATTATTATTATTATTATTTTTTTTTTTTAAAAAGTCATTTAGAAAGTTGTTTAAAATTGCTGAATCATGAAAAATAAAACTGGGGTTTCATTTCCCTATAAAATTAAGAATTTGTTGTCATTTCCGACTATTCCTTCCACACACAGCTCATGATTTTGCTGCGTTCTGTAGCCAGCTGTAAAACATTTGCAGAGCAAGCTATCTGGCAGCTACATCAACAGATGTAATAGTACTAGCTGTGCACAGTTTACTGCACAAAAGAAGAAGGAAACGGATTTCCGTCTTACATTAGCAGAAATAAAAGTTTAGGGACACACAAAAAAGAAAGCAGAAGCGGCCTTCTTGCCCCTGAAAGACCTGCTCTGTAGTAATTATTCCTGCACACGGTTCCTTCAGCAACAATGTAATCTCAGCAGTTAGTGGTCAACTGAAACCTACACCCTCAACACAAGTTGCCTTAGTTACCAAAACTAACTTGTCAGGAAGCAGTGTACATTTCAGTAGCAACTCACTGCAGAGACTAGTTTGTTGCCGAGGTAATCGTGTGCAGAAATAACAAATCAGAGCAGGTATATTTATAACATGTGAAAGTGATGGTAAACTCAAGCGTATAACAATCGCTAGGATTTACCATCACTAAAAATAAACAGTTTCTGTCATTGTTTTCTAAAAAACGCTGTTAAACTCACCCTATCTGTGCGGCAAGTATATTGCTAACTCAGCGCCTCCGGCCACAACGCTCTTCTCCAATGAGGTGATGTTTCCACCTCCAATAGCCATGCTTGTCAACTGACATCCTAGCACGGCTATTGTTCTAGAGGTGGAAACATCACCTCATTGGAGAAAAGTGATGTGCCGGGGGCGGCCGGAGGCGCTGAGTTAGCGATATAGTTGCCGCACAGATAGGGGGAGTTTAACACTTTTTTTAAGGAAACAACAGAAACTAGCGTTTGTTATACCATTTTACCATCACTTTAAAAGGGATAGTGAAGTAAAAATTAAAGTTTCATGACTAAGACAGAGCATGCAATATTATATATATAAAAAAAAAACTTTCTAATTTAGTTCCGTTATCAAATTTGCTTTGTTTTCTTAATATTCGTTGTCGAAGAGTTATTACTGGTTTTCAGTAGCATACGCACATATGCTGTGCATGTGCACCAGGGTTCAAACACCACACTTTCTTGGAAAGTCAGCAGTAGCGTGTATCACACAAATGACATCTTTGGAAGCAATACACACCACCAACAGTTCTCTGAGTTGGAAAGGTGTTTGTATACTGGTGCACAGGCCCTCACAGGATATGTGCGCATGCCGCTGAAAAACATTAACTTTTACAAGAAGCATTTTTGCTAATGGAAGTATATTACCCGTGTACATTTCAATTTTGACCTTTCTATCCCTTTAAGAGTATAGAACTGAAGATCTAAAACTAATGTTCTGTGTATGGTTTATTAAAGAGTCAGATCATCAGACCATTACTGATTTGGTTATAGACCATTAGATATGCATAGATAGATCATTGAAATTAATGAAATTATTTGGAGGTGAACCGTCCCCAGTTTAATTGGTTAATCATTCAAATTTGATCAATTTTTCTCATGTACTTTATTGGAAGGAGAAAAATAATGATTACATTAACAATAAAAAATGAAATGGTTTTATTTAACTAAAACAAAAACATTTTTCATTTTTAATGCTTCATCCTCCCTCCTCACACTTAGGCCCTTGTGCAGATTTATTCCACTCCAAACAATCTTCTATTCAGTGAGCTTCTTGAAACTTAGTATGGGTTGATTCTGGGTACATAGATTTGCAGTGGAGCAATAGCATTACAAGGGACAGTAAAGTCAAAATTAAACTATTATGATTCAGAAAGAACATGCAATTTCTAACAAATTTCCAATTGACTTCTCTAATTTGCTCTGTTCTCTTGGTATACATTGTTTAAAAGCCTGCATAGGTAGGTTCCGAAGCAATGCCCTACTGTGAGCTAGCTGCTTGTCACTGTCTCACCCAATGTATTCAGCTAGGATCCCGTACGTAAAGCAGCAGTTCCCAACCTGTGGTACACGGCGGACCGGTTGGGGGGGTACGTGAAAATATTGTTGGTAATGGCAGAACCACACATGATGGACTTATATTTTGCACAGTATAACGAGTGACTTAAGTACGGATCGGCTACACTGGTGTGTTTTGGGCTAGAGGTTATGTAGGAGCCGGTGCAGCACACGTGGTTTGGATCGGGATGACTTATTAGGGCTTTTAGAGTCAGGTGGTAAGGAAGAGAAGAAGCAGAGAGTTTACTGACGGAGACCGTCCTGGGATCAAGTACTTACTCGCAGCTCTGGTAAGAATTTACCTTCACAATTCACTCAACACCTGTACGTAGTCTCTGACACTGTCCCCTGCAAAACTGTGACATAGCCCACCGAGCGATCTCCTCACTGAAAGGTTCACCCGAGACCAAGTTTTGAATAGATTTCAGTTCCAGATACAAAGACAGTGATCCTATTCCGCATTGAGCTTGGTACACATGCTACTATTGAACGTGTAGCCTAGTCCGCCTAGATCTTTTTTTATGAGTGCTTAATTTTAAGTATTTAGCTATTATTTATTGATTTGAGTGACTTTTTGTACCCCAGAATGGATAAATGGTTGAAAACTGGAACTCTTAAGAGAGCTGCAGTTAGCATTGAAATTCAACCTGCTGATTCGGCAGCTGCAAGTACTTCAAAGCAGTCTGACGATTTAGAAGTGCAAGGTTACCAGGGTGCAGCGACGGATAAGTCTGTTCTTGCAAGAGATAAAGTTAACACTATTAAAAATAAATCAAAACATCAGTGCTCCACTGAAAGAAGAGAAAATATTCTGTAGAATACTTGAGATATGGATTTTCATTCACGGAAGATGAAGACTGTCTGAAACCACTGTGCGTTGTTTGTGGAGAGATATTGTCTAACGGTAGCATGAAACCATCTTTAATGATGCGCCACTTAGAGACAAAACATCCAATTTATATATATATATTAAAAAAAATGTTAGTTTTTTCAAGTGACTATCAAACGGCCTTAATCTAACTTCTTATTTATTATCTGCAAACAAAGTCAACGAGAATGCGGTTGAAGCACCATACAGAATAAGTTACCGTATTGCTAAAAGCGGTGAAAAATCATACAATTGATATCTCCTTGTATCAAAGATGCTGTTCAATGCATGTTCGGTGAAGACCATGTATGACAAATAAACCATATTCCCCTTATCAAACAATACAGTTTCTTGGAGAATTAAGGACATGTCTGACGACATTTAAACTACAGTAAAAAGGAGTCCCTTCTTTTAAATACAGGTGGATGAGAGCATTGATGTTTCCAATCTGTCAATTTTGCTTGTTATTGCAAGATATTTAAATGATAACGTGCTTGAAGAAAATCTTTTACTTTGCTATCCTCTCACTGAAAGATGTAAAAGGTGAATACCTATTTAAAGCCATTCAGTGTTATTTCTGTGGGGGGGGAAAAAATGGTTGGGCCAATTGCTGTGGTGTTTGCACGGATGGTGGAAAATCTATGTCTGGCTGTTATAGAGGTTTATACGGTTGCTTAAAAGAAGTCGGTCCCAATTTGTAGCTTGAAGTCATTGCTGTATTCACAGACAAAGTCTAGCGTCCAAACCCCTGCCAGATTAATTGAAGGAAGTGCTCAATCAATCTGTCAAAGTTGTTCATTATATTAAGATCAATTTAACAAACTCCAGACTATTCAAATCTTTGTGTAAAGAGATGGACAGCCTCCATACTACATTACTGTTACACACAGAAGTGAGGTGGCTGTCATGAGGAACAGTACTCACAAGATTGTTTGAATTGAGACATGAAGTTCAAGGTTTTTTTGAAGACCATTCTTTTGGGTTGAGCTCTAAGTTTCATGAAAGTGAATGGCTTCATCAGCTTGCGTACTTATCTGATATTTATTCAGAAATAAATTAACTAAACTCAGGATTACAGAACAGTTCCCTAACCATCTTTAAGGTGTCTGACAAAATCAAATATATGATCAAGAAATTGGATTTTTGGGAATCACGTATAAAAAAAAAAAAAAAAAAGACCAGTGTGACGTTTTTGAGACACAGTTTCTTATCTGAGAACGAGCTGAAATTGTCAAAAGTAGTAAAAAATAGTATAATAGCCCACTTAAAAGGACTTAAGATGTCGTTCAGACAGTATTTTCCAAAGTGAAATAGTGAAGATAACTGGATTTTAAATCCATTCAACGAATTGTTTTTTCAACAAGCCGAAAAACTTTTCAGTTTCTAAAAAGGAAACATTGATTGAACTTTCAACGGATTCTTCTTTACAATCTGATTTCAAAAAAAGAAATGTAATTGAATTCTGGGCAGCAGTGAAAGAAGAGTACCAAGAACTCGGTGATAAAGCTATAAAATATTTACTACCTTTCACGAGCAGAGATTGTCGGAAGAGCATTCTCGTCTTATGCGTATATTAAGAATAAATATTGCAGTAAGCTTGACGCAGCTCCTGATTTGAGGTTATATCTATCATTCATTTGAACCCGAACAAGCTCAATTATCGCATTAAAATTATGAAGAGCCACGTTGGAAGACTTGTATGTCAAGAATAATAATGGTTATGTACTTTTATCATAAGTTAATATGGTTAAAAAATATTTTAATGCTGTTTTTATTTGTTTTGATATTAAGTTAGGCTGCTATTATAAAAAAATTGCAATACATTATAAAATGAAAAATAAAAGTCTTTAAATGTCATCATTAGGTTAATTGAGTCCTTTGATTATTTAGCTAACCTAAGAAAATTAAAAAAAACAAAACTAACTTTGAGGGATAGGTAAGGGTAATGAAGAGAGGGGGTACTCCTAAATGAAAAACCTAATCAAGTGGTACGGGAAAGAAAAAAGGTTGGGAACTGCTGCCGTAAAGCACTGCTCTCCTTCAACAAAGTATTCCAAGAGAATGAAGCAGATCTGATAATAGAAGTAAATCTGAAAATTGTATTCTTTATCTGAAACCCAAAAGTTATTTTTCATGATTATGTCCCTTTAAGGTCTATTTATCAACTCTGTATGTTAATTTTACAACATTTTGCTGTGAAGAAAGGACATTGTATTTCTGCAGACACAAATTCACAGTTTTGAGAACTACAAAACCAATAATGGGATAGATACCGAGTGGAGCCCAAAATTGCACAGCAAAGTTTAAATATATATGTATGTCAATACAGGTTTCTGCTTGATAACTTTATTATTTTATACACTTAACGTGCAATTCTGTGATTCTGGGTTTCTCTTTTCACTGTGACTGTTTCTATTTGGGTATATTCTGGATATACCAACACCCAGGTCATTTATTGAACACGTTTATAGTCTCCGGTTGTGCAATAGTAGTCAGTATGGAAGATGTACAGCAAATATTTTATTCACTCATGTCAGCAACAGCTCGTATTACTAACACCACAGATTGTGATCTTATTTTTTCTGATGATAAAGGAGTTTTAACCCTGAGTACACTTTTTGAACTGATGGAAAACCTACTTTTAAAAGAATCAAAAACACAATGGGACATATGGACACTTGAAAAATGCTTAAGCCTCAATATGATACCTAGAGGCTTAAGGCTGTTTAAATTTCCTACTTTTGATGTCGATGCCAAAGATAAGGACTTTGTTGAGGCCTGGAACTGTGTGCTAACTCAGTGTTTTTCAACCAGTGTGCCGTGAGAGATCCTCAGGTGTGCCACGGCAGACTGACAACAGTGTGACATATTTTTTAAACTTTGCTTGTTTTTTACTCCCAGTGCAGGGGTAGTTTGTAGGAGGCATGGCATAACAGCACAATACATACAATATGTGTGTGTGTGTATGTATGTGTGTGTATGTATATATATATATATATATATATATATATACATATACATATACATACATACACTGTATTAGGCTACAAAGTGTGATATTTTTTAAATTTTGGGATGGTGGTGTGCCACAGGATTTTTTAATGTAAAAACGTGTGCCACGGCAAAAAAAAGGTTAAAAATCACTGTGCTAACTGACTGTTCTCTTAGACTAATGGGATTGCTTATTACGTTTAAAACATCCCTGTTGGTTGATATCAGGAAAGAAATAGATGAATTGCAAATTGAAATGAATAGAAGATCTAACCATGTAGACTTTCCCAGGTTTGACAAAACACTTAGAGAACTAGTAGCCAAGGGCAGGTCAGGTATTATGGAAACAAAGCATACGAAATTTATTAGGGATAAGTTTGACTATGCCAACAATAGTGTTTATATTTGGAAAAAGAGCAATAGGGGACAGCATAGGGCTAATCAGCCCAGATTTGGCAGGAGAAGAAGGAATAATAGGAATAGGAGTAGAAATCGTGGTAATAACAATAAAAATGGGAATTCTCCCAAAAATGTAACTTTTTCAGGTAGTGAGTCAGAGGGTTCCAGTGAAGGTGATACATTAACTTTGCACAATCCAAGTACTTCTGTCATTTCTGATAATCACAATGCTGGTACCTCTCTACCTACTGCAATTGCAGCATATACCTCTCTACCCATTACAACTGTAGCCTATACCCCTAGCATTACACCTGGTAATCCAACCAACAGACCTATATTGAATGCATATGTTGAATCTAAACCTAACTCATTTTCTTCCAATGTATCTGAACATCACATGTTCAATCAGGTTTTTCCCCAGGAATTGGATGCCATCGCAGGGGGAGGGGGCACTATGACCAAGAGCAATACACTGACCAATCAAGACAGATATCAACTGAGGGAACCCAGGCCACAGACGAGATACAAATAATGGACTCTAGGATAGTGGGTAATGTTGTGAATCTTTCTAGTAAGACATTTAATACCACACAATATCATGTTTTGAATCGGGGCTTAAACTTTGCACCCACTAATGACTTTGACTTATTCAGAACCATTTTAGATGTGAATAAATTGGTACGGAACCTAACCCTAAAAAAACATTTCTCAGAACAGAGTAATACTGAACAAATAGGTGGACCTTCTGGTGGAGCAGTCAATGATCCTTTAAGTTTTTCACAATATTGTGATGTTGTTACACTTCAACAGCTTCAAATGGAAGCAGGGATCATTGAAGGAGACACTGGTAAGGGTCCAACTTTTAAGAAGCGTTCCACTTTTTATCCCATACAAAATCGTGGTTCAGTGATAGAGACATTATATAATAGAATAGAGAGAGATTTAATCCATCTCAAAGAACATAAATCCAACCCCAGGTATAATCTATCTCTTACTGAAAAGGAAGCACTACTTTCTCTTAGAGAGGACACTACGTTGGTCATCAAGAATTCTGACAAGGGGGTATGGTAGTAATCATGGATAGACAACAATACATTGATGAGGCCCTTAGGCAATTACAACAACCCCATGATTATACTGTCCTATTAAGGGATCCAACCAGCATTTTTCAAGTTGAATTGGAACAACTATTAGATGATGGATTAGAATTGGGGGTCCTGGATCAATCCACCGTAGCTTATCTTTTGGTGGAATATCCAAAAATGCCACTGTTTCACCACCTTCCCAAGACGCACAAAACACTTGATTCAGTCCAGGGTAGACCCATTGTGAGCGGGGTTGATTCCCTACTGGGAAATTTATCTGAATGGCTAGATAGTGTTTTGCAGCCATTAGTAGTTGCCCTCCCCTCTTATGTCAGAGACACTAAACACATCCTCAATATCTTGGAAGGAGTTGAATGGTCTTCAACGTCCCAATGGTTAACAATAGACGCCGTTTCCTTGTACTCAAGTATTCCCCACACCAAAGGTCTAGAAGCTATTCAATTCTTTCTTGAAAGGCAGACTGATTTTTCCACTACATTCATTGGCTTCATTCTCAGGGTCACCAGTTTCTTATTGTCACATAATTTTTTTAGATTTGAGGGGGTTTACTATCTCCAGAGATGTGGTACAGCCATGGGGGCGAAATTCGCACCTTCCTTTGCGAACTTGTTCCTTGGATGGTGGGAGTTTTACCACATCTTTGGAGATAGTAACCCTTTCCAGCAATATATCTCCTTTTATAGGAGATATATAGATGATCTTCTTTTCATCTGGACTGGTGACCCTGAGACTGCTCGACTCTTTGTTGATTCACTTAATGAGAATAATGTGGGCCTAAAATTTACCTTTGAACTGAAGGAGAGATGTATTAACTACTTAGATCTATCCTTGGTAGGTGATACTGATGGTAAAGTTAAATCATCCATATACAGAAAACCCATCTCTGGGAATTCACTTTTTTTTTTTTAAATATCTTTTCTTTTATTGATTTTTCAAACAAACAAACAAAGAAAAATATGAAACAGGATAAACAGCATGACAGATTCAATAGTATACAGATACAGTATTTTCCAACATCTATAGTTTTCGGTTTAGACCCAAAGCATTGTTTATAGTTGCATATCCACCTTAACTACAGTTATAGACCCTTTAAGGTTACACAGGTTATCACTCAAGATTTTTAGTTAGGTGTTTGAACTTTAAGATTTGTCTATTGCTGCAAGGATCAACCTATTGTTTTTTTTTTCATCCATACCACCCTAGCTTATGTACCAATCTCCCCACTTATTTAGCTCAAGGAAAGGCCTTATGCATAAATCAAATGATCATATATTCACACCTCTCCTCTCCACCTCATTTTCCAGAGACCTTGTCCTCCCACTATATAAATATTGTTCCCATAAAAATATCATATCATGATAAAAATTCAAACGGCCCAATCTAAGGTAGTATAATCTTTCCAGTATCAAGGTATTTTTAACTAGGTCAAGCCAATGAATGACGGAGGGTGGGTGGGTTTTCTTCCAAAATTTTGGGATAAGTCTTTTTGCGGCATTTAGTAAAATTTGATAGAGACATTTTCTAATTTTACAGGGGATATGTGGGCTGGCGTTGAATAAGACTCCCTCAGGGGAAAGGACCAAGTCAGTTCCAAGAATTTTGCCTATCTGTGTTTGGACTTGAGTCCAGAATGGTTGTAGTTTATCGCAACCCCACCAAATATGATGCATAGTGCCCTCTTGGTCGCATCCTCTCCAGCACTTATTGCTGGCTTTTGTGAACATGTGTTTTAGTTTGCTAGGGGTCAGGTACCACCTGGTGAGTATTTTAATATTGGTTTCAAGTGCTGCCGCCGAATGCGCTGATCTAGCAGTTGCCTGAAACCATGAGTTCCATTGCTTGTGCGAGTTTTCTATCCCTAATTCTCCCTCCCATCTTTTAGTATAATTTGGTTTGTTGGGGTAGTGTGATCTGAGGATATTTTTATACATAAGTGATATGACTTTCTTGGGGGTTTGTTGGGCGGAACAAAGGAGTTCAAATACAGTTCGGGCTCTAAATAAGTCCTGTTTATATTTGTGCATGGAAAGATAGTGGCGTACCTGGTGATAGGCAAACCAAGATTGGAATTGGGTAAAGCCTTGTGAGATCAACATATCTCTCTGCACTAGTTTCCCTCTTTCCACTAGTGTGAACACGGGGGTATAGTCTAGGAGTTTTGAGGTTGTATTTACAGGTTGTTTTATCCCTATGGGACCTTCCCGGAGTTCCCTATTAAGGTTGAGTGTTGTCAGTGGTGAATAAGTTGATGTTATAAGTTTGTGAGAGTTCCGCATTTTGGACCAGGTTGACCATGTTTCTTTGATTATTGGGTAGTCTGCAATCTTCTCTAGGGGGGGTTTATATGGGGCCCAACACATTACACCCAGTTGGGGTATTCCTAATAATTGGGATTCTAAGTGGATACATCTCTTATAGGATTCGGTCCCCTGTCTACACCACTCCACAATTCTATTTAGGGTAATTGCCATTTTATAAAAGTGTAGATTCGGAACCCCTAACCCACCTTCCTCCCTAAGCCTATATAATGTATTTTTTGCTAGCCGTGGGGGTCTATGGCACCAAATATAAGTGTCCATTATAGATTGTAATTTGCTAATATCTGTTGTAATCCCCGAAATTGGTAAGGCCTGCATAACATACAGGGCCTTTGGTAGCAGAGTCATCTTGGCAGCAGCTATTCTCCCCAGCCAAGAGATATTCTTTTTGGGGAGCCAAGAGGTTGTTAATTGCTGGAATTCCTCTAATAGGCGGCCATAGTTCAGTTTTCGAATGGTTTCTGTATTATGGGAGAGAAAAATTCCTAAATATTTTAACGCTTGGGTCTGAATTTTATATGGGAATGTTTGTTGGATCTGTGTTACCTCCTTTTCTGTAAGGTTGATTGGATATAGTTCTGATTTATTGGTGTTTATAAGAAAATTTGATACAGCCCCAAAGGCCTGCAGAATGTTTTGTACATATGGGAGGGAGTGTATTGGATCAGTCAGGGTCATCAAGATATCATCAGCAAACATTGCTAATTTATATGTTTCTTCCTTGATAGTTATACCTTTTATATGTGAATGCTCACGCAATTTTACAGCTAGTGGCTCTAAAGATAAGATAAAGAGAATGGGGGAAAGCGGGCATCCCTGCCTCGTACCGTTCCGAATTTCAAAATGGTCAGAGAGGGCCCCATTGACCTTAATCTGAGCAGAAGGGTTGGAGTATAATGCAAATATTTTTTGGATAAATGTTGAGGGGAAGCCAAATTTTTGGAGGGTGGATTGTAAAAAGGTCCAGTCAAGCCTATCAAACGCCTTTTCAGCATCTGTTGATAGGTATACTGCAGGAGTGTTTGATTTTTTAACATATTCTAATAGATTCAGTACTTTACATATATTATCCTTGGCCTCTCTCTGTGGGACGAAACCAACTTGGTCATAATGAATAAGATTAGGCAATATTGTGTTAATTCTGTTCGCAAGGATTTTGGCGTATATCTTAAGATCTACATTTAACAGAGAAATTGGCCTGAAATTAGCTGGGGTATCTGGTTTTTTTCCGGGTTTAGGGAGGACTGAAATATGGGCCTGTAACATAGATTCAGGGAAAACTACGAGTTCCGAAATATGGTTAAACAGAGAGAGCAGATGCGGTACAAGTTGGGTTCTAAATAGTTTATAGTATCGGTTACTGAAACCGTCAGGGCCTGGGGCCTTCTCTGGCTTCAACTCCTTTATGGCGTCTAGTACTTCCCTCTCAGATATTGGGGCGTCTAATAGCATCGCTTCACTTTCAGTAAGTTTGGGAAGGGTTACCTTGTCTAAGTATTGCTCGCATTTTAGCTGGTGCTGAGTAAGTTGTCTATTAGGGTATAAATTGTAGAGTCTATGATAGAAATTTTTAAAGGAGTCTCCAATGGATTTTGTGTCTTCTATTGTGGTGTTCAGTGGCGTTTTGAGGGAATGGATATAAGAGTTGGCACGTTGTGCTTTTAATGCCCTCGCCAGTAGTTTCCCTGTCCTATTTCCTTCTCCATAGTATTTCTGTTTTATATGTAATTGATATCTCTGGGATTCAATTTGTAAGTGTTTATTCAATTCATCTCTTTTTTCTTGAAGAATTTTAATTAAAGCTCCATCTGTAGGGCGGAGCTTCAGAGCGAGATCAGCGTCCAGAACCTCTTGAGCTAATTTAGTGTATTCATTAAGAGATTGTTTTCGCTTAAGGGCTTTAAGTTTAATAAATTCACCCCTAATGTAAGCTTTATGGGTCTCCCAAACCAAAGCGGGTGTAACTTCTGCAGTGTTATTAAGGGTAAAATAAGTATCTAGATGTTCAGCAAATGACTCTATTACTTTTTTGTCCGTCAGGAGAGCATTATCTAGTCGCCACAAAAAGGGCTTGATAGGGGCAGATGGCCATATCAGTTTGCACTCCACTAGGGAGTGGTCCGACCACACCGTATGCCTAATATTAACTATTTTAATTAAAGATAGGGCCATATGATCAACTAGGATGTAGTCTAGCCTCGAGTAGCTCTTTTGAGGGTTTGAAAAAAAGGAGTAATCCCTAGTGTGGGGGTGTGTATATCTCCATGCGTCATGAAGTGTCAATTTCCTAATATCCCTCCAAATGGAGCAGAGAGCTTTTTGATTATGTCGGGTGGCCGGGTTGGAGCTATCTATGTCTGGTACCAGGGGGATATTAAGATCTCCTGCTACTATCAGGGGGCCTTTGGTTAAATCTGCTATTCTATTAGTGACACGTGAGAAAAAAAGGTCTTGTCCCATATTGGGGCAGTATAAATTTATAATGGTTATTGGTTTGCCAAATAGTAGTCCCATTATACCTAAGTATCTGCCGTCTTTGTCTTTGTCTATAGATTGGAGTTGGAAAGGGATAGACTTATGTATCAATATGCTAACACCATTGACCTTTTTATGTGAGTTAGTACTATGAAAGTGTAATGGGTACTGAGTGGAGAAAAACTTAGGGATTCCCCCTGTCTTGAAGTGAGTCTCCTGTAACAGGAGTATTTTCCCTCCTCTCCCACACAGATCCCTAATGGCCATACTTCTCTTATTGGGGCTGTTAAAACCTCTCACATTCTGAGTGAGGATTTGTATGGATTGCGTGTTAACTTGGGACGACATAATTGTTTGATACTCTCTTTAGAGATTTAGGGTGGGCCAGGTGTATAAAATTCTGTGAGGGGTGGTCTTGATCATAATGAGTAAGTTTCATATTAAGCTGTATCCAATAACAGTATATCTGTAGATAAATAAAACAATATATCGACATGACAAACATGGCACAACTGGTGCAAACATGTAAAACGTAGAACAGTATTTTTCTTGTAGGGGGAATACAGACCCCAGTCGGGCATCATATTTCTTAAGACTTAGTGTATATAGTGCATCTTGTGTGGCAAGACGGATAATACCATAGACACCAATTCTTTACCAGAAAACAGAGAAACGCAGCCAGGCAATTAAATATAGCCTACTAGAACTTTCCAACATAGCTAACATCATTGCATAATAACTTAGAACTAACTTAGAACAATCAGCAGGGCAAGGCCTCCGCTGGTCGGGCTGTTACCTTATACCGCTCTGTCTCCCGCTGGCATCTTCTCCACTAACCAGCAGGTACCCCATCCCCCAGAACTACATGCAGAGTCCACCCCGCCCCAGCCCCCCCATCATAAAATTCCGGGGAAGGCCAGAACGGGCAGACTCCACAGTACTGGGGCGCATCTAGGACCAACAATGTTCATCATTGTATACAAGTTCAGTTATAATTGTCCCATGTGTGAGAAAGTCACTTCCCCAGTGTAGCCGTGGGACCAGGAACTCGGGGTTCATTATTGACAGTCTTTGTTGTGATTTTCTTCCATTCTGTTCTCTGTGGAAGTGGTGGAGCAGGTCTAGCCTCCCTTGCCGCTGTTTCAGTGGAATCAGTAGGTGGGGAGGGTGGTGTTATCTCTAAATCTTTACAGACCTTTGGAATGTCTTCAACAGAGTTGCAGATCAGTCGTCTTCCCCTCCAAGGTATTTGTAGGTTGAAAGGGTGGCCCCATCTATATGGGATATTGCGTTGTCGCAGCTTGGCCGTAAAGTGTTTAAATTCTCTTCTCTTCTGTAGAGTTCTGGGTGTCAGATCCTCATATAGCTGAACGGGTTCAGATCTGTATTTGAGTGGATATTTCTGCCTCGCTTTCTTCATAATCTCTTCTTTGATTTGGTAGCTTGTGATTTTAACAATAACATCCCTTGGAGGCTGGTCTCCCAGGGGCTTTGCTCGCAAGGCTCTGTGAAAGCGATCCAAAGCTATAGTGGCTTCAGGGTCAACCCCAATGATGAAAGTAAAGAGGCCTTGTAAATAGTCCTCCAATTCTGTTGCAGGTATAGTCTCTGGGATTCCCCTTATTCTAATGTTGCCTCGACAACTCCGATTTTCTAAGTCGTCTATTTTATTTTCCATCTGGAGTATGAGATCATCTTGTGATGCAGCCTTGGAGCGGAGGAAGGTTATATTGGAGCTGGCGAGGTCCGAGTTGTCCTCTAATTTCTCCACCCTTTGGCCCATATCCGATAGATCTTTTTTGATCTCAGAAATCACCTCTCTAATACACTGCTTCACTTGACAGATTAGGGCAGAGAAATCTTTTTTGGAGGGTAGTGAGTCTAAGAGAGCTTTTGGGACTGAGATGGCAGGAGCCAGACTCTCCCCCTCCGATTCAGATGAAGCAGAAGATACATCAGTCCTGGTGTCACGTGTGACTCATTTTTTTAGTAGATGAATCTAGTTGTTTGAAAAAATTGTTGACAGAGGGATTCGCAGATGATTGCTTTTTGGCGGATCTTTCTGGCTTATTTCCCTTTTTTGGAGACATGCTGAGCGCTGTAATAAAAATTAAATATGTCCTGTATGTCAACAGATTAACCAATCCCAAATCGCTGAGAAATGCAGTGTTAGTTACTATATGATGTTCAGACTCCCACTCGGCAGCAGAAAATACTTTTGGAGCGCCAGGGGAAAGCAACTTAGTCTCTATAGTGAGCCTGGAGATGTGTTAGTATGAGTGCTAGGGCGGGAAGAAATGTGGCGCCACTTTAAGAGGTTATTATGTCTCTGAAGCTAATAGTAGTCAAGATGAGCAGGGTGTCTATCAAACAGCCTTGTTCCCCTTATCCATACCATCACTGAATGTTATCTTGCTGTTATGCTCTATCGGGAATTCACTTTTACTGGGAACTAGTTGTCATCCAAAACATGTCCCCTTTGCTATTGCAAAAGGGGAATACATCAGGCTTAAAAGGAATTGTACTGATCAGTCTGAATTTGAAAGGGAGTCTATTATTTTAGAAAGAAGACTAATGGAGAGACAATTTCCTGTAAAGGCCATTAAGAAAGCGAAGTATCAGGTTCAGAATCTATCCAGACAAGACTTACTGATTCCAAAAACCAGGGAGACAGGTAAACAACAGAATGTCACTTTTGTGACAACACATAGTGCCCAGTATACACAAATCTGTAATATAGTGAAAAAAACATTTTCAGATACTACGGGCAGAGGACAAATTAATTGACACTGTACAAAGGGGACTTAGATGTTCTTATAGGAAAAGTCCTACTTTGGGATCAATACTTTCTCCTACTTTACTTAGACCAACTCAGAAAGAGAAAGCCTCATGGCTTAAACACATTGGTATGTATAAGTGTGGTCATCGCAAATGTAAACCTTGTGAATACACACGAATTACCAAGGAATACACAAGTGTGGTGACCAATAAAACATACAAAATTAATTCTTGTATGAATTGTAGGACTGAATCAGTCATATATCTTATTGAGTGTACCCTGTGTAAACTTCAATACATTGGACTCACCTCTCGTGACCTCAATTCCCGCATTAGAGAACATCTGTCATCTTTTTCCACTAAAAGGGCAACTACTCCTATTGTTCAACACTTTGGCACATACCATGATAATGATCTTAGAGGTTTTAAATGGTGTGGTATTGAGAGGGTCACGGTACCTAGTAGGGGTGGTGACATTAACCAAATTCTCGCCCGACGCGAGGCATACTGGATTTTTACCATGGGTACGCGTTTGCCCAATTTTAAATTCCAGATATGATGTTATGAATCTGTGGGAATAACTACTTCACTATATTGCTCCCTATGTTTCGTAAGTTTTTTCTATATACAGACTTTTACCGGGTACAGTGTTCAGTTCTTCTTTCCATGATGGGTATGTCAACACACAACAGTGTTTTTAACTCTTTCCTCTTAGAGGGTAATGGCATATATATATATATATACCATATATCACATTTACCTATAGGTGTATATGTTTACATACATCTTTCCCCTTAATAGGGTAGCTATAGTATATAGTATTGTCTTCACAATTAGGTACAGCTTGATTTATCTATTTTCCTTTTGAGTCAATATTTACTTATTTATTTTTTTTTTATTTTTTTTTTCAATAATTTCGACATAGATGTCGTGTGTATATATGTTTCACAATTTGTCCCTATAACTTTTAGTATCCCTTTTAATCAGCAGGGTCTCCTGTAGGACTTGAACCTAATATGTCTCACATCCAACAGTCCTACATCTACATCATGTACTGTACATAATTATCATGATCAGGTTGTCTATGACATGTTATCCATCTCTTTTTGTACTCGAATAGAATATTAATATATATAGGTAATCTTTTCCTTCAGAATTAAGTATAGGTCTTAGTGGTGCTTATTCCAACATGGTTTCTGCTTAACTTATATATTATATGTATCAAAGAATTATATATAATTTTGTGATGGACAATAAGTACAGCCGTATAAATTATCTGGTTTTGTTTTTTATATATTGTATTTAAAACAACTTTGTTTGGATTAATGTGAACACTGTTTGCGACACAGGTGAATAATAATGACTAATACTTCTGAGTGAATAGAGTAGGTGGGCGTTTTTTTATCTTTCGCCAATCACGTTTGTTCTTAATCTATTTTAACAGGTGTGAGGCACATCACTGTAGGCTATGACTACGGAGTAGATCCGAAACATGTAAGCCATTCAGTGCTGCGCCCCCTATACACCGTCAGTGTTTGCAGTTTGCTGTTTCTGTATGCAGTTTTTTTAAATGGATTCAATAAAGACTTTTTGTTTTATACAAGGATAGCTGGACTTTCTTCATTCGATTTATTGTCAATATATACATATATATTTACATTACTGAAAGAATTGTGGAGCAAGAGAGTTCCACTACAATGATGCAGTTCTAGCACTCTATGCCCAGACTAAATGGCGAGAACATTCCTGTTTAAAAATAAAATATAACTTATTGAATTAACTTAAAATAATTAACATAGACAAATACAGGGTTAAAAACCGCATCGTGAGATTCAAGATATAGTAAAGGTGGTGTGGTGATAATTATTAATGTACCATTGCCTTTGGTATTTGGGTGCTTGGAATCACCACCTACCAAACATTGAGTATATGTGCTTGATACTCTAGAGGTTTGGAAAGAATCAAGTGACTTGTGTCCTCAAGGTCCCCCAATATCTACTTCAGATAAATACAAAATGTGTTGGATCAATTTAGCGTTGCTCCTTTTAAGTAATATGATTCAAATATTGTTAAAGCGTTCAAATATATTGCAGTAATCTCTATTATAAAGTTTCACAAATATCAATATATTCGAGCATCAGATCTAAATTAGGTTTGGGACGATTGAAATGAAGTTGTGTTGTGCTTATACACGTGTTTTGGTGGCCTTGTTATATGAGACTAGAAAATTTAACACTTAAATATCGCCCAAGTGGTTTCTCATACTTTTAATAATGCTCAGTAACTTCGAGTCACCTGTCATGTTACACAGCTCACTGGGTTTCAAAGATTGAATCCCACTTAACCTAATTTAGATAGGTTTGAATCTTGCTTTATGTATCAGGTATTGTTCCTGAATAATGCAACTTAGTTGCCATACTAAAGATAGATCGTCTTACATTGGTTACAATTTACCATATATTCATGTTAGATCCATTCACCAAGGATTATGTTGTAATATATATGTACATCTAAAGTTATTATTTTGTGAAACAGGACTAAACTTGCAATTAATCAAGAGTAATATATATATATATGTTATATTAGGTAGTCTAAATTACATAAGTTCACACCTTGCAACCTGTATTAATGATAATCATAATTCCTTAAAGGGACAGTATACACTCATTTTCATATAAATTGCATGTAATAGACACTACTATAAAGAATAAGATGCACAGATACGGATATAAAAATCCAGTATAAAACGGTTTAAAATCGTTCTTATAATCTTTCAGTTTAGCTCTGTTGAAAAGGCATTTGGAAAGCCCACTACAAGTGGGAAATAAGACCTCCCCCCTTCTTTTGCATATGAAAAGACCCTTTACACAAACAGGAGCAAGCTGGAGAAGGTAGCTGACGGTATTCAAATAAAACTTTGGGGCTTGGTTAGGAGTCTGAAAATCAGAGCAATGTTCTTTAAAAATAAGCAAAATTATACATTTTTTAAAAAAAAACAACTTTATGGGCTTTATAAATAGAACATCTACAAAACATTTATGCAAAGAAAAAATGAGTGTATAATGGCCCTTTAATCAACTGCTATATTTATATGAGGGGGCAGTTGTAGTATAGATATCTACCTGCAGTTAATTTTATACCGTTAGTATACAACAGAATACGTGCCCAGTTTTGTATTTAAATAATAACAGTAAATTAGTATCCCAACATATATAGTATAGTTACGGTAACTTTTCCACATTAAGTATATACTGTTATATAGCTACCGTTTCTACGATCTCTACTGCTAATATACAATTATGCTATGGTTAGCTGCTAAGCTGGCAGAGTATAAGGAAAGCTGCTAGGTAGTTTTAGTCACTTGATAATTGAAGACACACTGCTGATTGTATTAAAGTTAATTTGAATCCATAAGTAGAGTAAAGCTACTTGTTTCACAAAATAATAACTTTAGATGTACATATATATTACAACATAATCCTTGGTGAATGGATCTAACATGAATATATGGTAAATTGTAACCAATGTAAGACGATCTATCTTTAGTATGGCAACTAAGTTGCATTATTCAGGAACAATACCTGATACATAAAGCAAGATTCAAACCTATCTAAATTAGGTTAAGTGGGATTCAATCTTTGAAACCCAGTGAGCTGTGTAACATGACAGGTGACTCGAAGTTACTGAGCATTATTAAAAGTATGAGAAACCACTTGGGCGATATTTAAGTGTTAAATTTTCTAGTCTCATATAACAAGGCCACCAAAACACGTGTATAAGCACAACACAACTTCATTTCAATCGACCCAAACCTAATTTAGATCTGATGCTCGAATATATTGATATTTGTGAAACTTTATAATAGAGATTACTGCAATATATTTGAACGCTTTAACAATATTTGAATCATATTACTTAAAAGGAGCAACGCTAAATTGATCCAACACATTTTGTATTTATCTGAAGTAGATATTGGGGGACTTTGAGGACACAAGTCACTTGATTCTTTCCAAACCTCTAGAGTATCAAGCACATATACTCAATGTTTGGTAGGTGGTGATTCCAAGCACCCAAATACCAAAGGCAATGGTACATTAATAATCATCACCACACCACCTTTACTATATCTTGAATCTCATGTTGGGGTTTTTAACCCAGTATTTGTCTATGTTAATTATTTTAAGTTAATTCAATAAAAGTTATATTTTATTTTTAAACAGGAATGTTCTCGCCATTTAGTCTGGGCATAGAGTGCTAGAACTGCATCATTGTAGTGGAACTCTCTTGCTCCACAATTCTTTCAGTAATTTAACTCGTGCAGAGCACCACCCCCTCTTACACAGTGATGTACAGCATAATATTTAGAACTAACATATATTGATATAGTGATAATGGGGACTGTCTAATATAGTGCCATTGTTTACTGTGTTGTTGGTAATATATATTTACGTGTTTATGTGTGTATAAACACATAACACCTAAATATATATGTTTATCCCAGAGGCAGAACTTTTTTTTCACTTAAAGTGAGATTTTTCCTGCAGGTCATTTTGAAATAAAATTAATTTTAAATTAAATTAGACAGCCCCATTTAACTGAAGAATAAAGCAATTTTTAAAAGGAACACTAAACCCAATTTGTTTCATTCATGATTCAGGTAGAGAATACAATTTTAAACAAAAGTCCAATTTACTTCTATTATCTAATTAGCTTCATTTTTTAGATATTCTATGTTGAAGAAATAGCAATGCTCACAGGGTGAGCCAATCACACAAGGCATCTATGTGCAGCCACCAATCAGCAGCATCTGAGCCTATCTAGATATGCTTTTCAGCAAAGAATATCAAGAGAATGAAACAAATTATATAATAGAAGTAAATTAGAAAGTTGTTCAAAATTGAATGCTCTATCTGAATCATGAAAGAAAAAATGTGTTTCATGCCCCTTTAAAGTTGCATAATATATTACAGCTGCTGAAAATCTCATTGCAAATAAGCTGCAGAAAAAAAGAAGACATTGTTAATATTTTAAAATGTCTCTTGAATAAATGTGTTTCCTTTGCTCTTTGTATAACATATAATTATAAGGTAAAATGTGCATTGCTCACAAGAATGTCTTATTTATATTCAAGAGTCACAGCTTTTCAAACCACAAAAAGGCTAGGGGGTGTGTATTAAAAAATCCATGAGAACCAGTCCTGTTCCATATTTGACTGTTGTCTTCAAACAGTGCTTTGCTCTGGTTGCACTTAGATCACAGCATGTTCTGGCCTTGAGGATCTATAAGCGCATATACATATACATTTAGAGTAATTACACAGTCCCCATAGACCGCAATGTAAAGGCACTTTTCAGTGTCGATTTTTTTCCTAACACCCCACATCCGCACACTTTAATCCCTAAAAACTGCTGCATGCAGTTATTATTTATAAAAATAAAGATGCTACATTTTTTTATTGTAATAAAAGAACTTTACACTTTATTTTGGGGCAAATTTGGAGACATTTTTGCATTAACCAGAGAGCTTTTCTCTGGTAAATGAATGCTAGCGCAAACTCACGGTAGCATTAACCAGCCACTCGTTATGGCTGGTAATTTAACGTGCGCCCGTAAACTGAAAATTTTTCATGTTAAATTAGTGCTACACTTGTAATCTAGTCCAATATGTGATAATACCTTCAAGATAGAAAAACTATCCAAAATAATGTGACAGAAACCTCTGGGATAGCGACATTATGAATGAATTAATGGAATACAATTTACCAAAGAAACCCAAAAAAACAAAAACTAAACAACAACAACATTACAACCATGAATATACAGCATCTTGCTATTTAATTACAAACATCTAAATTTCAGGATGAATAACCTTTGGATTATAATGTATCTTAAAGGATACTAAACCCACATATTTTTTCCATGATTCAGACATAGCATGCAACATTTTTTTATTTTTGTTTTTATTGAATTAAAGAACAAGAGATACTAAAAATACATTATAATGCAAAACAAGAGGAATTGCATACATCACAATAAGTATTACACGACTCTGAAATAATAATAGCATATAATTCTGCCAATATGCTGCCTGGAAAATGCTTTAAAATAGCCCCAAGTGGGAAATGAAAATATATGACAATTAGAAAAAAGCAAAATAATAAGACCTAGAAAAAGGGGGGTGGGGTGAAAAGTCTACTGATCACCAAATTGCCAGTAAAACCATTTCTGAATTCCTAAACAGGTAGATCAGATGATCAATTTCTCTAGACGGTAGTATTTTAATAAATATAGACCATTTCTTGAAGAACAAATTATATTATATTATATTTCATGTTCTATTATACATTGTTTCTTCAAATCATTTTTTATTTCCAAGATATTGGGAATAACTTTGTATTCCATTTCTTAAAAATGAACGGCTAGTTTACGAGTTTTGCGTTCTGAGTAAAAAAGCAGAGTTAAGGCTCATAACGCTGCTTTTTCACTACCGCTGCTATTACGAGTCTTGTAGGTACAGCTGTCCCGCACACTTTTTTGGCCGTACCGCAAATTAACTTAAGCAATTTTCGTAAAGTCTTTTTTTCAATGGAACTTCCATAGCGCTGGTATTACAAGCTTTTTTGGAGGACAAAAAGTGAGCGGTACAGCCTATACCACAAGATTCGTAACGCATTCTAAAGTCAGTAGTTATGAGTTTTGCGCTACAAAGCTGTAATATAAAACTCATAACTAAACTGCTAAAAAGTACACTAACACCCAGAAACTACCTATTAACCCCTAAACCGAGGCCCTCCCGCATCGCAAACACTAAAATAAAATTAACCCCTAATCTGCCGCTCCGGACATCGCCGCCACTATAATAAACGTATTAACCCCTAAACCGCCGCACTCCCGCCTCGCAAACACTAGTTAAATATTAACCCCTAATCTGCCGCCCCTAACATCGCTGAAACCTACATTAGTTATTAACCCCTAATCTGCCTCCCTTAACGTAGCCGCCACTATACTAAAGTTATTAACCCCTAAAACCAAGTCTAACCCTAACACCCACTAACTTAAATATAATTAAAATAAATCTAAAGAAAACCTACTATTAATAACTAAATAATTCCTATTTAAAACTAAATACTTACCTGTAAAATAAACCCTAAGCTAGCTACAATATAACTAATAGTTACATTGTATCTAGCTGAGGGTTTATTTTTATTTTACAGGCAAGTATGTATTTATTTTAACTAAGTAGAATAGTTACTAAATAGTTATTAACTATTTACTAACTACCTAGCTAAAATAAATACAAATTTACCTGTAAAATAAAACCTAACCTGTCTTACACTAACAGTTTTGAAGACCGGACATCCATTGTCAACGAGGCCGGGAGAAGTCCTCAACGAAGAGGCAAGAAGTCCTCAACGAAGCCGGGAGAAGTCTTCATCCAAGCCAGGAGAAGTGGTCCTCCAAACGGGCAGAAGTCTTCACCCAGACGGCATCTTCTACCTTTATACATCCGGCGCGGAGCGGGTCCATCTTCAAGACATCCGGCGCAGAGCATCCTCCTCTTACGACGACTCCCGACAAATGAAGGTTCCTTTAAGTGACGTCATCCAAGATGGCGTACCTTAGATTCCGATTGGCTGATAGAATTCTATCATTCAATCGGAATTAAGGTTGAACTTGCATCTTGCATCAGCCAATATGATTTTTTCAACCTTAAAGGAACAGTCTACACCAGAATTTTTATTATTTTAAAAGATAGATAATCCCTTTATTACCCATTCCCCAGTTTTGCATAACCAACACAGTTATATTAATATACTTTTAACCTCTGTGACTATCTTGTATCTGAGCCTCTGCAAACTGCCCCTTTATTTCAATTCTTTTGACAGACTTGCAGTTTAGCCAATCAGTGCCTGCTCCCAGATAACTTCACGTGCACGAGCACAGTGTTATCTATATGAAACACATAAACTAACACCCTCTTGTGGTGAAAAACTGTTAAAATGCATTCTGAAAAGAGGTGGCCTTCAAGGTCTAAGAAATTAGCATATGAACCTCCTAGGTTAAGCTTTCAACTAAGAATACCAAGAGAACAAAGCAAAATTGGTGATAAAAGTAAATTGGAAAATTGTTTAAAATTACATGCCCTATCTGAATCATGAAAGTTTATTTTGGCCTAGACTGTCCCTTTAATTCCGATTGGATGACAGAATTCTATCAGCCAATCGGAATCTAAGGGACGCCATCTTGGATGACGTCACTTAAAGGAACCTTCATTCGTCGGGGGGAGTCGTAAGAAGAGGATGCACTGCGCCGGATGTCTTGAAGATGGACCCACTCCGCGCCAGATGGATGAAGATAGAAGATGCCGTCTGGATGAAGGCTTCTCCCGGCTTGGATGAAGACTTCTCGCCGCTTCGTTGAGGACTTCTCCTGGCTTCGTTGACGATGGATGTCCGGTCTTCAAAACTGTAAGTGGATCTTCGGGGGTTAGTGTTAGGTTTTTTTAAGGGTTTATTGGGTGGGTTTTAGATTAGGGTTTGGGCAGCAACAGAGCTAAATGCCCTTTTAAGGACAATGCCCATCCAAATGCTTAGGTTTTTTTTAGTTAGGGTTTTATTTGGGGGGTTGGTTGTATTTTTTTACAGGTAAAAGAGGTGATTTATTTGGGGCAATGCCCCGCAAAAGGCCCTTTTAAGGGCTATTGGTAGTTTAGTTTAGGCTGGGGGGGGGGGGTTATTTTTTTTGGGGGGGGGCTTTTTTTATTTTGATAGGGCTATTAGATTAGGTGTAATTAGTTTAAATATCTTGTAATTTGTTTTTTATTTTGTGTAATTTAGTGTTTGTTATTTTGTAATTTAGGTATTTATTTAAATTTAGTTAATTGCATTTAATTTTAGGTAATTTATTTAATTGTAGTGTAAGGTTAGGCGTTAGTGTAACTCAAGTTAGGTTTTATTTTACAGGTAAATTTGTATTTATTTTAGCTAGGTAGTTAGTAAATAGTTAATAACTATTTAGTAACTATTCTACCTAGTTAAAATAAATACAAACTTGCCTGTAAAAACAAAACAAAAAAACCTAAGCTAACTACAATGTAACTATTCATAATATTGTAGCTAGCTTAGGGTTTATTTTACAGGTAAGTATTTAGTTTTAAATATGAATTATTTAGTAGGTTTTCTTTAGATTTATTTTAAGTATATTTAAGTTAGTGGGTGTTAGGGTTAGACTTAGGTTTAGGGGTTAATAATTTTAGTATAGTGGGGGCGGCAGATTAGGGGTTTATAATATTTAACTAATGTTTGTGATGCGGGAGTGCGGCGGTTTAGGGGTTAATATGTTTATTATAGTGGTGGCGATGTCTGGAGTGGCAGATGAGGGGTTAATAAGTATAATGTAGGTGTCGGCAATGTCGGGGCAGCAGATTAGGGGTTAATAAGTGTAAGATTAGGGGTGTTTAGACTTGGGGTTTATGTTAGGGTGTTAGGTGTAAACATAAAATTTGTTTCCCCATAGGAATCAATGGGGCTGCATTACGGAGCTTTACCCTGCTTTATTGCAGGTGTTAGGCTTTTTTTTAGCCGGCTCTTCCCATTGATGTCTATGGGGAAATCGTGCATGAGCACGTACAACCAGCTCACCGCTGACTTAAGCAGCGCTGGTATTGGAGTGCGGTATGGAGCACAAGTTTGCTCTACGCTCACTTCTTGTCTTTTAATGCCGGATTTATAAAAACCTGTAATACCAGCGCTGTAGGGAAGTGAGCGGTGACAATAACGTACAAGTTAGCACTGCAGCCCTCTTACCGCAAAACCCGTAATCTCGCCGTAAGTTTCTTACTCCTAATTGATCATTTTTTTTATGTTCTACATTCTGATCTTCATCTAGCAGAAAGATTATTTGTAAAAGCGAGATACCAGTAAGTGGAACCTTAAATATATTAAAGGGACAGGAAACCCCAAAATTTTCTTTCATGATTTGGACAGAACATACAGTTTTATAACAACTTTCCAATTTACTTCTATTATCAAATTTGCTTCATTTTCTTATCATCCTTTTCTGAAGAAACAGCATTGTACTACTGGCAGCTAACTGAACACATCTAGTTAGCCAATCACAGGAGACAAATGTGTGCAGGCACTAATCAGCAGCCTGCTCCCACTAGTGTAGGATATGTGCGTATTCTTTTTCAACAAGGGATACCAAGAAAACAAAGCACATTTGAAAATAGAAGTGCATTTAAAAGGGTCTTAAAATAACATGCTATATCTGAATCATGCAAGTTTAATTTTGACTTTGCTATCCCTTTAATAATCAGGTATTCCACATTCTATTACATATGATGTGGGACTGTCCAAGAATTAGACACAATTGTCTAATTCTTGGACAGTCCCACATCATATGTAATAGATCAGCTGCGGGATAAGAACATTTTGGACGTCTATTACAATTGAGATTACACCATCTGAACCCTTTTAGGGGACTGGGAGCCCCAAGGCAGAACATGCTCTGATCTGAGATGTCATTGCAGAAAATACAGCATGTCTGCAGAAAGAATGGGACACATGCAGGAACTGTTAGTGCAGTTGCAGCACTACTCCACATTAGACTGTGTTCTCCACAAACAGAGCTTTGCTCTGGCAGCAATGTGAAAGCTTTCCTTATTACAATGCATCCAGAGTAAAGTGCTGTTTGAAGAGAACCGTCAAATAAGGAGCAGTGCTGCAATGCAGCAGTGACGGGCTCTCAGGGAATTTTTCAATCCCGCCCTCTAGTTTTTCCTAGTGTGCAAAGCTGTGACCTCTGAATGCAAGTTGTTCTTGTGAGCAATGCACCTTTTCTATTACTACATTTTTACCTTGTGATGTTAGAGAAAAGGAAACAAACGTGAGATATTTTTTTTTTGTCTGCAGCTAATTTGAGAAGCAATTTTCAACTGCTGCACTTAATTATAAAAATGTAAAAATGAATTGACTCTCCAGTTAATCAAACGCATTGCAATTGAGCTGGCTCACTTGCAGATAAGCAAAAAAAATCTTTGCTATCAAGAGTAAACTCCTGTTTTAAATGTACTAAAATTGTTAACGCATTGTATTTCCGAGTCTAGGAACTGAGAAACAACTCAGGCCTAGATTTTGCCATCTTTGGAATAACGGTGATTGCGTGCCTCCCTGACATTTTAGGTTACCCAAAATCGTTTGATATTTAGATATATTGACATTGATTTATACATAGTTCCCTCCATGCCTGAATAATAGTATAAACAGATTTAATTAGTTTCACCGTCTTGGGCACTAAATTAGGGTCTCTTTCTAGCTCATTTTCAGTAAAATAATACATATTTAAAATCCAGTCAACCATTATTCAACCTAGGAACACCAGATTATATAAAGTCAAATCTGGCAGTGCGAAACCTCTGAATATCTTAGGTAAAAACTATTTATTGATAGATATTCTAGGTTTCTTATTTCGCCAGATAAATCGACGTAGCGCAGTGTTCAAGCCCTTGAAGTCCCTACTTTTCAGCAAAACTGATATTTTGTAGAATATACAAGACTTTTGGAAATAAGACCATCTATAACAATGCTATCCGTCCTGAAATAGAGAGCAGAAGATTCTGTCAGGTCCTCATATATTCTTTGATTGTATTAAAGACCTGAGGAAAATTGAGATTATACCTTTTGAAGGTTGGGAGGAAATATTTATGCCTAAATACTTAAATGAATAGAATGCGATTTTGAATTCCTTCCCTTCTATCTTTATTCCCTCTATTTGTTGCCTGGTAATGATAGCTAGTGATTCGATCGAGATATCAAACAAAAGAGGAGAGAGCGGACAGCCCTTGCGCATCCCAAGAGTTATCACAGAAGATTCAAGACTGTTAACTATCGATTTTGTACATTAATTATTATAAAAATTATCAATACATTTTATAAAAGTTATCTTTAAATCCAAAATGAGACAATGAAGATAACAAATCATCATAGTGAACAGAGTCAAATGCTTTTTCAGCATCTACTGAAATGATTACTAAGTTGTGGGGGTCCACTTCCCCCTCCCTATGATGCGTCTCCAGATTTTTAAAGTAATCAATAGTTAAAAAAAAAACTTCTCTAATGTTACTGGCAGAGTTTCTCTTATACAGAAAGCCTGTCTGATTTTTTTGTATAATGTCATTTAAGACAGGTTGTAACCTTTTTGCCAATATAGAAGTATTTTATAGTCAGAGTTGAGAAGTGCAATAGGTCTATAGGATTCCTTTTCTGGAGGATCTTTTCCATGTTTAAGAATTAAGGTGGTTCGGGAAGCTGCAAAGTCCAAAGAGATTGGGTTACTATCTATATAGAAATAATTACAGCTTTTTTAAATGGGGAATTACCGTCGGAGTTAAGATTTTATAAAAATGTGATAGTGCATCAGGTGTTTTATCTAGCGGCAAATCCTGAATGATATGGAGGATCTCTTCCTCAGTAATGGGGGAGCTAATATTTATAATTGACTCAATAGATAAGATCAGATTTATGATATTCTTCCAAAATTCTTCTCTGTGGGAGTTATTAGAGTCCTTAAAAGAATAAAGGTCTTTGCAGTATTCTGTAAAAACCTGTAAAATGTCCTCTGGGTTTTTAAAGGGATACTAAACCCAATTTTTTTCTTTCATGATTCAGATAAAGCATGCAATTTTAAGCAACTTTCTAAATTTACTCCTATTAATTTTTCTTCATTCTCTTGCTATCTTTATTTGAAAATGAAGGCATCTAAGCTAAGGAGCCAGACATTTTTTGGTTCAGATTCTGGACAGCACTTGTTTAATGGAGGGTGCATTTAACAACCAATCAGCAAGCACAACCCAGAATGCTAACCAAAAATGGGCCGGCATCTAAACTTACATTCTTGCTTTTCAAATAAACATAGCAAGGGAATGAAGAAAAATTGATAATAGGAGTAAATTAGAAAGTTGCTTAAAATTGCATGCTCTATCTGAATCATGAAAGAAAAATTTTTAGTTCAGTGTCCCTTTAAATATATATATATATATATATTTTTTTATAAATATTTTTATTGAGGTAAAACAGGTCATACAATTGTAAATATTATAAGGTCAAGATCATGGTCCCTTTTACCTTTTTTAACTAGGTTTGCTAATAGCTTCCCGGCCTTATTCCTATGCCTGTAGAATTTGACTAGTATTTTTAAATCTTTCTGTAAGGCCGCATGAATCAAGGTGTCTCTTTTTGCTCTAGTGTATCTTGACCAATTTTCTAAAGTCATATCTTGTAAGTAACGATTATAAGAATAGATTACAAAGTTTAAGACTTCCTTCTCTCTCACTCTATATTTCTTTTTTAACCTTACAGTGTAAGCTATAATTTCTCCTCCGAGTACTGCCTTTGCAGCTTCCCAGAATACTGTCGGTTAATCAGCGGACACTTATTGAAGATTAATAATTAATTTTGGAATACAACATTTATATTAATTGGAATGATAATAATAACAAAGAATTCGCTTGTGAGAAATTCAGCTCAATATAACAACTTTTATTTAGTCACAGCACCCAAAATCTTAGATAACACCATACAAAATTCTATGCTTCCTTATTTGGTACGAATAAAATGAGTCATATTAAATACATTAAACATCTTGACAAAACCGCATATAATTTCTTACATCAAATGCAAGCAGACATGAAAACAGCCTTATAGCTATAAAGTAAGTGAAAAAGAACAATATAATTACCTCTGGGGCCCCAGTAAGAAGTCTGTCTTTACTTCTGGTTCTCTATTGCTTCTAAACTCTCCTCCTTTCTTCTCTTCTCCTAACACACTTGATTGAAATGTTTATATTCTGTCATTTTTTTACGCTTAACCAATTTTTTAATTCTGCCTTAGCCAATAAAGATTTAAGAAAACGGAAACGAGAAAATGGAGAATAAAAGTTATTGAGAATTCTAGAAGGATAGGATCTGAGATACAGATAGGAGATATTCTAGCTTTGACGACTAACTGATAAAAAGTTTTCATTTATCAAAAATAAGTCAATTCTTGAAAAAGTTTTATAGACTTTTGACAAACATGTATATTCCATGATGTCAAGGTTCTGTGCTCTCCATACATCTCTAACTGCTACATTTTGAAAGATGGTTTTAAACATTTTTGTTTCTAGGGCATCTCTTAGTTTTTTTTTATTTTTTTTTATATGTAGAACATATCAAACACATCTTTAAGAATACAAGATACTCTTTGATACATAAGTCCACTGTTTCCCTCATACAAATCTGGTATTTAAACATAGAATACATTGTGGTTCAACATGTCTTCAAGTTTTCCAAATTTTTCTCTTCCTCCTCCTACTACTGCCTTGCCCCTGCAGGTCAGGACGCTAGGTTGACTAACATTTCAATCCCCCCTATGTCTGGATTCCCAGAGTCTCCTGTTTTCAGATGTGGAAAAGTATGAGTGTCCATTTGAGCCACTAGGCAATGTAACAGTTCCTTTGAGTATAGTCATACAGTCGAAAACCAACAGGAATACCCATCCCCACCTTTGTCTTACCCCAACAGGGGCCTACATTATAATATTTAGAGGACAGGTGCCCAACACAAAGAGTCCTTTCAAGTGTAATACCACTCACCCCACCTTATTCTAGTCAATTCCCGGAGTGCCCATCCCTGACACCAAATTTTACAGTGTTTTCCGTTTCTCTTCCGCTGTAAATGGTTCAATTTAGAATCCAGGCACCATTCCCCAGCTAATTGGGATAGTAGGATGTATTCTGTGTTCCTAATCTGATATATTAACAAGTGTTGCTGTGCGGTTTCTAAATTGAGTATGTAGGGCTTCCATTTCTTGATAAACCTTTCCGTTCTGCCCTGTAGGTCATCTAACACATCTGCCTGTTCAAATAGTAGTTGTCTGTGAATTTCATGTTTCAGCTGAGTGAGAGTCAGGGGTATGGCTTCCAGCCAGTGTTTCAATAGGGCCTTTCTAGCCAGAAGTATGGTGTTATGTATGAACAGTGTGTTTTGTTTATTGCGTATCTGGAGATCCAGAAATATGGCATTTTGAGGAGTAAGTACTAGCTGATCTTTTGTGATGATACAAAGCCAGTGTGTTAGATTTCCCCAGTAGCGGTATAGTTTGGGGCATGACCAGAGCATGTGAATTAGGTCAGCTTTCAGTGTTGAGCATTTCCCTTCCTGGTTTGCCTCCCATCGTTTGTATGTTCTAGGCGTGATATAGGCTGATTCCAGAATTTTTGTATGTGACTCTCTAATATCAGCAGATAAGGTGGCTTTTCTGACTTTGGCTACACTTTGTTTAATTAGCTCAGGGCCTATTTCTGTGCTTAGCTTTTGCGTCCATTTTTCGCTTATGTGTTGTAGTGTACGTACATTTTCTATTGCTATCAGTGACTAATATATATTTGTGAGATGGACGTGTTCCCCTGCATGTATGTAGACAGGAGGAGGTATAAGCTGCAGCCCGTTTTAGGAAGACGCTTGGAGTTCAGTATCTCCGCTATATAGTGCTTCGCCTGCAGGTATGCAAAGTGATGGTTTCTCAGTATGTCTTTTGAGGTCTGAAGTTGTGCAAAGGAAAGAATTGAGCCCTTGCCTATGTCCAGTAATTTCGCTATTGTGTCTAAACCTAATGATTTCCACAGTTTAAACGCGCGTGTAGTAAAGCCTGGTATAAAAACAGAATTTATGCTTACCTGATAAATTACTTCCTCCAACGGTGTGTCCGGTCCACGGCGTCATCCATTACTTGTGGGATATTCTCCTCCCCCACAGGGAAAGGCAAGGAGAGCACACAGCAAGAGCTGTCCATATAGCTCCCCCTCTGGCTCCGCCCCCCAGTCATTCGACCGACGGTTAGGAGAAAAAGGAGAAACTATAGGGTGCCGTGGTGATTGTAGTGTATAAAGAAAATGAAAAAAAAATTTCAAACCTGATTAAAAAACCAGGGCGGGCCGTGGACCGGACACACCGTTGGAGAAAGTAATTTATCAGGTAAGCATAAATTCTGTTTTCTCCAACATTGGTGTGTCCGGTCCATGGCGTCATCCATTACCAAAGCTTTAGGACACGGATGAAGGGAGGGAGCAAATCAGGTTACCTAAATGGAAGGCACCACGGCTTGCAAAACCTCTCTCAAAAAAATAGCCTCTGAAGAAGCATAAGTATCAAATTTGTAGAATTTGGCAAAAGTGTGCAGAGAAGACCAAGTCGCTGCCTTACATATCTGATCAACAGAAGCCTCGTTCTTGTAGGCCCATGTGGAAGCCACAGCCCTAGTAGAGTGAGCTGTGATTCGGTCAGGAGGCTGCCGTCCGGCAGTCTCATAAGCCAATCGGATAATGCTTTTCAGCCAGAAAGAGAGAGAGGTAGCAGTAGCTTTTTGACCTCTCCTCTTACCAGAGAAAACGACAAACAAAGATGAGGTTTGTCTAAAATCTTTTGTTGCTTCTAAATAGAACTTTAAAGCACGAACTACATCTAAATTGTGTAATAAACGTTCCTTCTTTGAAACTGGATTCGGACACAGAGAAGGAACAACTATTTCCTGGTTAATATTGTTGTTGGAAACAACTTTTGGAAGAAAACCAGGCTTAGTACGCAAAACAACCTTATCTGAATGGAAAACCAGATAGGGTGGATTACACTGCAAAGCAGATAATTCAGAAACTCTTCTAGCAGAAGAAATAGCAACCAAAAACAGAACTTTCCAAGATAGTAACTTAATATCTATGGAATGTAAAGGTTCAAACGGAACCCCTTGAAGAACTGAAAGAACTAAATTTAGACTCCAAGGAGGAGTCATGGGTCTGTAAACAGGCTTGATTCTAACCAAAGCCTGAATAAAAACTCGCACATCTGGCACAGCTGCCAGTCGTTTGTGTAACAAGACAGATAAAGCAGAAATCTGTCCTTTTAGAGAACTAGCTGACAACCCTTTATCCAAACCTTCTTGGAGAAAGGAGAGAATCTTTGGAATTTTAATCTTACTCCAGGAGAATCCCTTGGATTCACACCAACAGATATATTTTTTCCATATTTTATGGTAAATCTTTCTAGTCACAGGTTTTCTGGCTTGGACCAGAGTATCTATCACAGAATTTGAAAACCCACGCTTGGATAAAATCAAGCGTTCAATTTCCAAGCAGTCAGCTGCATAGAAACTAGATTTGGATGTTCGAATGGACCTTGAACTAGAAGATCCTGTCTCAAAGGTAGCTTCCATGGTGGAGCCGATGACATAATCACCAGGTCTGCATACCAAGTCCTGCGTGGCCACGTAGGAGCTATCAGAATCACTGAGGCCTTCTCCTGTTTGATCCTGGCTATGAGCCTGGGAAGGAGAGGAAACGGTGGAAACACATACGCTAGGTTGAACGACCAAGGCGCCACTAATGCATCCACTAGAGTCGCCTTGGGATCCCTGGATCTGGACCCGTAGCAAGGAATCTTGAAGTTCTGACGGGACGCCATTAGATCCATGTCTGGAATGCCCCATAATTGGGTTAACTGAGCAAAGACCTCCGGGTGGAGTTCCCACTCCCCCGGATGGAAAGTCTGACGACTCAAATAGTCTGCCTCCCAGTTGTCTACTCCTGGGATGTGAATAGCAGATAGATGGCAGGAGTGATCCTCTGCCCATTGGATGATCTTGGTTACTTCCTTCATCGCTAGGGAACTCTTTGTTCCCCCCTGATGATTGATGTACGCAACAGTCGTTATGTTGTCCGACTGAAATCTTATGAACCTGGCTTCCGCTAGCTGAGGCCAAGCCAGGAGCGCATTGAGTATTGCTCTTAGTTCCAAAATGTTTATCGGGAGAAGCGACTCTTCCCGAGACCATAGGGCCTGAGCTTTCAGGGAGTCCCAGACCGCGCCCCACCCCAAGAGGCTGGCGTCGGTCGTGACGATGACCCACTCCGGTCTGCGGAAACTCATTCCCTGAGACAGGTGATCCTGGGTCAACCACCAGAGAAGTGAGTCCCTGGTTACCTGGTCTACTTGAATTTGGGGAGACAAGTCTGTATAGTCCCCATTCCACTGTTTGAGCATGCACAGCTGTAATGGTCTTAGATGAATTCGAGCAAAAGGAACCACGTCCATTGCTGCGACCATTAGTCCTATTACTTCCATGCACTGAGCTATGGAGGGCTGAGGAATAGAATGAAGAACTCGACAAGCGTTTAGAAGCTTTATCTTTCTGACTTCTGTCAGGAAGATCTTCATTTCCACAGAATCTATTATTGTTCCCAGAAAAGGAACCCTTGTGGACGGTGACAGTGAACTCTTTTCTATGTTCACCTTCCACCCGTGAGATCTGAGAAAAGCCAACACAATGTCTGTATGAGCCCTTGCTTTGGAAAGACGACGCTTGGATTAGGATGTCGTCTAGGTAAGGTGCTACAGCGATGCCCCTCGGCCTTAGGACCGCTAGAAGGGACCCTAGCACCTTTGTGAAAATTCTGGGAGCGGTGGCTAAACCGAATGGAAGAGCCACGAACTGGTAATGTTTGTCCAGAAAGGCGAACCTCAGGAACTGATGATGAGTTTTGTGGATTGGGATATGCAGATACGCATCCTTTAGGTCCACGGTAGTCAAATATTGACCCTGCTGGATTGTCGGCAAGATTGTCCGAATGGTTTCCATTTTGAAGGATGGAACACTGAGGAACTTGTTTAATATCTTTAAATCCAGAATTGGCCTGAAAGTTCCCTCTTTTTTGGGAACCACAAACAGGTTTGAGTAAAAACCTAGACCTTGTTCCCCGGAGGGGACTGGGTTTATCACTCCCATCTTTAATAGGTCTCTTACACAATGTAAGAATGCCTGTTTCTTTATCTGGTCTGAAGATAAGCGAGACAGGTGGAACCTTCCCTTTGGAGGAAGTCCCTTGAACTCTAGCAGGTATCCCTTGGAGACTATCTCTAGTGCCCAGGGATCCGGAACATCTCTTGCCCAAGCCTGAGCGAAGAGAGATAATCTGCCCCCTACCAGATCCGGTCCCGGATCGGGGGCTACCCCTTCATGCTGTCTTGGTAGCAGCAGTAGGTTTCTTGGTCTGTTTACCCTTGTTCCAGCCTTGCATGGGCTTCCATGCGGGTTTGGGCTGGGCCGCGTTACCTTCTTGTCTAGCGGCAGTGGAGTTATTAGTCGGTCCGTTCCTGAAATTGCGAAAGGAACGAAAATTAGACTTGTTCTTAGCCTTAAAAGGCCTATCCTGTGGGAGGGCATGGCCCTTACCCCCAGTGATGTCTGAAATAATTTCCTTCAATTCCGGCCCAAAAAGTGTCTTACCCTTGAAAGGAATATTAAGTAACTTAGTCTTGGACGACACATCTGCCGACCAGGATTTTAGCCAAAGCGCCCTCCGCGCTACTATAGCAAAACCTGAGTTTTTCGCCGCCAATTTCGTTATTTGAAAAGCGGCATCCAATATAAAGGAATTAGCTAACTTTAATGTGTGAATTCTGTCCATGACTTCTTCATAGGAAGTCTCTTTCTGGAGCGACCTTTCTAGTTCCTCGAACCAAAAGGACGCCGCTGAAGTGACAGTAATAACACACGTAGCTGGTTGAAGGATGAACCCTTGCTGAACAAAAATCTTTTTAAGCAATCCTTCCAATTTTTTATCCATAGGATCTTTGAAAGCGCAGCTGTCCTCTATAGGAATAGTTGTGCGCTTCGCTAGTGTTGAAACAGCTCCCTCAACCTTTGGGACCGTCTGCCATGCGTCCCTTCTAGGGTCTACTATGGGAAACATTTTCTTAAATATAGGAGGTGGGGCAAAGGGTATACCTGGCTTCTCCCACTCCTTATCCACTATGTTCGCTACCCTCTTGGGTATTGGAAAGGCGTCATCGTGCACTGGGACCTCTAAGAATTTGTCCAATTTGCACAACTTCTCTGGTACTACCATAGAATCACAGTCATCCAGAGTAGCTAATACCTCCTTAAGCAAAGCGCGGAGATGTTCTAGCTTAAACTTTAATGCTACTATATCAGGTTCTGCCTGTTGAGAAATTTTTCCTGAGTCTGAAATTTCACCCTCAGACAGCCCTTCCCTCACAGCCAATTCCGATTGATGTGAGGGTAAAATAGATAAGGCATCGTCAGCGTCTGATTGTTCATCCTTTTTATCTGTATTTAAAACTGAACAATCACGCTTTCTCTGAAATGCTGGCAGTTTGGATAAAAGATTTGCTATAGAATTATCCACTACTGCTGTTAATTGTTGCATAGAAATAAGCACTGGCGCGCTAGGTGTCGCCTGCGCGGGCAAAGCTGGTGTAGACACAGAAGGAGAGGATGTAGAACTAGCCCCACTACCTTCATTAGATGAATCATCTTGGGCAACATTATGAAAAGTAACAGAGCTGTCATTTTGTTTGGACGCTATGGCACAATTATCACAAACACTCGAAGGGGGAACCACATTTGTCTCTATACACACAGAACATAGGTTATCTGATGGCACAGACATGTTAAACAGATTTAGGCAGGCAAACAATGCAATAAAAACGATTTTAAACAAAAACGTTACTGTCTCTTTAAATAATAAAATGACACACTTTATTTCTGAATGTTCAAAAAACTATGAAGGCAATATCCGATTTTTATGAAATTTGGACCCCAGTGTCTTAATGCTTAGAAAGTATTGCACAGCAAATATGGAGACTCTAGCTCTTAAAACAAGCAAACCGGAGCTAATTGTTGGATTTAACCGTTTTTATACACCATAATCCCTGCTACAGCATTGCTGTAGCTTTTACCTTCCTTAGGGGTCAACCATCCACAGAAATAAGCCTTCTGGAGTCACTTTCTGAGCCACAGGACCCTCTCACATGAAACTGCATGCACTGCCTTGAAATCAACTGCGCAGCTGAAGCGCCAAAATGAGGCCTCCTCCCTCAGTACACTAGAGTGAAGGGGCCTTCCGGACTAGATTTAGGTGTCTAAAACAAGCCAGATCAAATAAAAACGTCCCCAAGTGTATATATCTACCAGCATAAAAAACAAAAAGGGGAAGCCTGTTATCTTTTTTGCTGAGGTGAAAGAAAAATGGCTCACCGTTTTCCCTGAGGGGAAAAATGACTGTCATCTAGCATTAGCCTGTGTTGTTAGAAGGAGATTAGTCATACCTGAAGCAGATGAGTCTGCAAACTGTTACCCCCAACTGAAGTTCTCTTCAACAGTCCTGCGTGGTAACAGCAATGGATTTTAGTTACATGTGCTAAAATCATAGCCCTCTTAAACAGAAATCTTCATCAGTTTTCTGTTGTAGAGTAAATAGTACAAGCCAGCACTATTTTAAAATAACAAACTCTTGATAGAAGAAATAAAAAACTACAACTAACACCACAAACTCCTCACCATCCCCGTGGAGATGCTACTTGTTCAGAGCGGCAAGGAGAATGACTGGGGGGCGGAGCCAGAGGGGGAGCTATATGGACAGCTCTTGCTGTGTGCTCTCCTTGCCTTTCCCTGTCGGGGAGGAGAATATCCCACAAGTAATGGATGACGCCGTGGACCGGACACACCAATGTTGGAGAAATTGGGGTTTCCCTGAAGCGGTAGGTATTTGGTGAACTCATGGTTCACTGCTAGTTTGTGGAAAATTTTTCTCCAGGCATGTACTGGTTGCTGAAGCATGGGATATGCCTCAAGATATTTATCTGCCTTGGGTGCATTTAAATGAGGGAGCATTTGAAGGGACCATGGGGATATCGCCTGTTGCTCTAGGTCTGGAACTGTAAAGTGGTCCTGTCCCGTCATCCAGTCCAGAACAAACTTAGCCTGTGTCGCCCAGGTATATATTTCTATATTAGGTACGGCAAATCCAACCACCTCAATCGAACTGACCATACGAGTGTATTTGATTCTATTTTTCTTAGACACCCATATGAATGAAAAAAAAAATCAGTGAGTTCCAGAACCTTAGGTCCGCTTTGTGCAGTACATATGGTACCATTTGCATTAGGTAAAGAAGCTTCGGGAACAGAATCATCTTTACCAAGCTGATTCTTCCCGTCATGGAGAGGGGAAGTCTGGTCCAATGCTGCACCAAGTCTTGGGCCTCTTTTCTAAGCGGTGCATAATTAGCTTCATACCATTTGGTGGAGTCCACGTTGAGTTTGACACCCAGATATTTGAAGTCACCGTCTACCTGGTCTGTGGTGCGGATGAAACAAATGAATTCTGTCTTGTCAGCGTTTACTTTATATCCCGATATTTTCCCGAACTCTCCTATGATTTCCAATACCTTGGGGATTTTAATGTCAGGGTCTTGGATGTAGAGCACCATATCGTCCGTGAATAGGGAAAGGTGTAGTCTCTTATTGCCTACCAGTAACTATTCTGTTTCCTGCTTAAGTTTAACTGCTAGGGGCTCTAGGGCCAGGTCAAAGAGGAGAGGGGAGAGAGGGCAACCCTGTCTTGTCCCCCTCTCGAAGTTGAAGGGCTGCGACGGGCCCTGTTCACTAGTATTGCCGCCTGTGGCTGACTATATATGGACCTAATTGAGTGTGTAAAGGGACCTATGATGCCATATCGTTCTAATGTTGGGAATAGGTGTTCCCACAGCACTTTGTCGAAGGCCTTTTCCGCGTCTACTAATAAGGCACACGCAGCTGGTGTCGCTCTCCCCCCTCTTAGCTGATTTCAAAAGTGTGTAAGTAGATATTGCAGTGTGCGAATGTTGGTGACCGCTGACCTTCCCTGAATGAAGCCTTTCTGATCCCGATGTACTAGGTTGGAGAGGACTTTGGCTAATCTGTTTGCAAAACTCTTTGTAAAGAGCTTATAGTCGGAGTTCATGAGGGATATGGGGCGGTACGATGCTGGTAGTAAGGGGTCTCTATCGGGTTTGGGAATTAGAGTAATGTTTGCCTCCGTGAATCTTTGGGATAGTTCTGTTGTGCCATCCATGATGCTGTTGAACAGCGTGGAGAGTGTTTCCGCTATTTCGAGTCGGAGGATTTTGTAGAACTTGCCGGGTAGGCCATCTGGCCCCGGAGCCTTTTCAAGCGGGAGATCACCTATCGTTTTGGATATTTCTGTCAAATTGATGGGTGCGTTTAGGGCTTGTATTTGGTCGGCTGTCAGTGTAGGAAGAGTTATGTTGTCCCAGAATTTAATATCTGTCTTCCCTCCCGTTTCCTGTCCCCCGTAGAGCTGGGAGTAGTAATTTCTAAACACTTGCCGTATCTCTGCAGTGTCCGTATATAGTGTGTCTGCATCCTTAACCGCTGTAATGTTACGCGTGCCGTTAGTGAGTTTAGTCAATCTCGCCAGGAGTCTACCAGTTTTGTTACCATGTCTGTAGTATCTGGCTTTAGTGGACTGTAAGTCTCTCGCAGCTGCCTGAGTCATCATGGTGTCCCTACTTGCTTTAGCCTCTCTATACGCTGTCCTATGTTCTGGTGTGGGATGCCTCAAATACCTGTTCCTAGCGTTCAGTAGTTGTCTCAGTGCTAAGTCTTCCCTTTGTTGTTTTTTTTCCTCGAGGTGATGATGTATGATGTATGATGTCATTACCCCCGAGTACTGCTTTACCGGCTTCCCAGTGAAGAATGGGGTTTGTGGTGTGCTGTTGGTTTAGGGTAGTGTAGGATAGCCATTCCCCAATCAAATGTCTTTTTAGATTAACATTGTGATATAAATATTTAGGGAAAGACCATGTGCCGGGCGTCCTAAGATTTTTGTTTACCTGCAAGGTAAGGGATATCGGGGCATGGTCGGAGACACTCGGGGGATCAATACTGGCGTTTAGCACTCTAGGGGCTAAACAATCTGAGATTAAAAATAGATCAATTCGAGACATTGAGTCTTTGACAGGGGTGATGCACATGAAGTCCCTAGCTTCTGGGTTTCTGTTCCACCAAAAATGTCAACTGACGCAAGAGAATTTTAAAATTTCTTAAACATCAGGGATTCTTTTTTGGCATTTGGGGATTGCAGTCTAGAGGAGTGTGTCATGTTGGGGTTTCTGTATCTGTCCGCCAGGCACTGTGGAGCAACGTTGTAATCCCCCCCAGTATCAAGGGTGAGTCTAGAACTTGTGTTAGTTGTGTACGTAGCTTGCTCCAGAATTCAGGGTATGTGGACCATATACCCCACCCAACAGTAGGGGACAGCCCTCTAGGGTCAGCTTTAGGAGCAGGAACCATCCCTCCGGGTCAACTTATTCGTGTGATTCTGTAGTCAAGATTTTGTCAAAATAATATGGCCACTCCCCTAGCCCGGCTACTCTCATACTGTGTATATACTACCTCCCCCACCCAGCCCTGTTTGAGCTTTTGATGTTCTGATGGCTTCAAATGCATTTCTGTAGTAATGCAATGTCTGCTTTCTTAGATTTCAAGCATTTCAGTATGGTCTTCCTTTTTATGGGTGAAGTGATCCCCCCCACATTCCATTATATGATTTTGACCCCCATGGCTGGGTGGGAGTAAGATTACCAAGGGTGGGATAATATGCGCCTGGTTGTCTATACTGTGGTGTTTGCGTTTAGTATGCCGGGATATAATTTTATGTGGTGCAAAGTACTCACTGTCAGGCACCCTGGGACTCCAACTCCGCCCAATGAATAATGTAGTAATTGATGCTATTATCAGCTATAGAGGGATGAAGAGCAGCATGCAATTACGGTCAACAATGTAAAAATAACGGTATAAAACAATAACAATGGTTAACGTAATCAACAGGGAAAATAAAACACAGAAGAGCTCCAACCCCTCCCCCCCTTCCCCACTTTCAAAAGGATATTAGGGCCATAGTAATATGACCCTAAGATGTATTGAGAATATAACAGTCCTCAGTCTTTCATTTTAATATATGTCATGACTGTGATACGGGCATGAGAATAGCAACAGAATGCTTTGTCAGCAGTTTCCTTCAACCTCTTCCAATAGTTCTTCACCTTCCTCTCTGTGTCTCAGGAGGTCATTGCCACGAAGAAAGATTTGGAGCTGCTTGGGGTTATCGAAGAATTTCGGACCTTGCTGTGTTTGAAGTTTAAGGCACGCTGGATATAGTAGAAATGCGGACTCCTTTATCCAAGAATTCCTTACAATATGGGGAGAATTCCCTTCTCCTCTTCGCCACCTCCGCTGAATAATCTTGAAAAAGAAAGATGTTTTCCCTCATATGCCAACTCTGGAGCCTGCCTGTAGGCCTTCAGTATGGCCATTTTGTCTTTGAAGTTTAAGTATTTAATCATTATCTGTCTTGGTGGAGCTGGTTGTTCTGTTCATGCTTTAAGGGGCCCTATCCTGTGCGCCCTTTCAGCTGTACAAGGTGTGGTGTTTAAGGCTATTTTAAGCAAGGTTGCCAGAGTAATTTCAGCAAATTCTAAAAGTCCAGAGCCAGAAATAGACTCAGGGAGGCTGACCACCCTGATATTGTTTTCCTGGACCTGTTTTCCAGGTCATCCATCTTCTCTTGCAGAATTTTGTTTTGCCGCTGCAACTGGGCAATATTGGCGGAGGTTTCCCGGCGTTGAGCGACATTTTCTGCAACTTGCTGCTCCACTGTTGTGAGTCTGGTGGAGAATGACTTGAACTCTAAATTTAGGGTATCCATACCTGTTTGTAGTTGGTCTATTTTAGGCAAAAAGAGGGCAGAGAGCCGAGTCACAATGGGATGTGTGTCCATATGTGTTGGATCAGCTATATCTCCCACTTCATTTGGGATCGGGTGAATGTCTGGTTGATGCTTGAGCCTCCTATCCTGTTTCTGTCGTCCAGACATCTTGTCTGTTTTTTTCTTGTATGGCGTGTAGTATTTTTGCATGCAGGACAGTTTCTACACTCTGGATACAACCACAGCTATACCAGTCGCACTAGTTAAGATGTATTTGATTTACTTCTGGTATTCATTCAATGAGAGAGGTTTATGCACAGGGTTAGCAGACTGTTACAGATTCAACAAAGAAAAAGCAATACAATTGTACACTGCCAGTGTGAAGTAGTGAGGGATACTTTGTGAGGGGGGGGGGTCCCTGGGGGACAGAGCTACTCGCTCATCTGGCTGGCACACATTATTTCTGGAAATGATGCAGGGAATCAGTGGCCAGTTTGTCCTTTATTGATGTAGCCTTAATTTCCTGTGCTGGGTGGGCTGTGGTGTGTTAAAAATGTGTTACTGCTGAAGGATACACAGTCCACGTTTTAAGGCCTGCACTGCCTCCTAGGCCAGAACGTATGGGGCCTCTGCTCTGATGCGCTGTATCGTGGGGCCACTGGTGCTGTGGTTACACCACCCCGTCACCCAAAAAGCACAGTATCAAGTAGGGCAATAAAAGAGGTTGAGTCTCAGTGTAGTTGCAGCCTTAATTTAACCGAGGGGGTTTTTATCTGCAGTTTGGTTCTGCACAAGCCCTAGGCCTTCCGGTTGGAGTGGAGCTCCGGGGTGCGTGTATTATGGCGCTGCCTTGGTGCCTTATTTGCGGCTGGATTGTCCGGCAGCAGTTACCCCCTAACAGTCCCACTTGTCTGCCGGTGGTGTGTAGTTTTTTGTTTTTACCTTGAGGTGGCCAGTGTTTAGGCCGCACGTAGGCCTCGTGGTATTGTGAGCTGTGTGCCCCACTCGGTATGGTGGTATGTGCTGTGACGCCTCAGAGATAGCCTGTGTCCCCTTACCGCCGGACTCTGGACCTGCCGACTGCCTGATGGGGGATGTGCGGGTAGGATCGTCCTGTTCCTCCAACTTGGGCCTCTCTCGCTGCTCCCGCGGCTTACGGATCTGGATTGCTCCCAGCAGAGGAGCCGATGTCAGGCTCCTTACCTGCGCTGGTTCCGGGCAGTGGTGTTGGGTCCCTGCCAAGGAATTGAGGTGCTCAGGGCAGTTTAAAAGCCGGCCAACAGCGAAGTCTCCAAGGCACTACGGAGCTCCTCTGCTTTGCGACCGCTCAGCTTGCCCGCCTACCGGAAGTCCCGGGCATCTCTTAGTTTTACGTTAATTAATGCCTTGTCTAAATATATCGATCATATTAAAATCTCCCCCTAATATAAGATATCCCTCTGTATGCTGCAAGATCTTTGACTGGAGAGAGTCCCAAAAGTCCAAACTGGAAACATTTGGAGCATATAGATTACAGAATGTATAAATGGAATTTACTATTTTAAAGGGATAGTAAACCCACATTTTTTCTCTCATTATTCGGATAGAGCATGCAATATTTTTTTTTTATTTTAAATTCTTTTTATTGGTAGAGATCAAGCAACACATTTCAGAGAATATTGGTGTGCAGACCATCAAATACACAGAAAATAAGCAGAGAATAAACTTTACAACATGTAGATAATAATATTACACTGCATACTTAAGAGATTGTTACAAGGTCAAATATTGCAATCTGAGGCAACTTTCTTGTCGAGTTTGTTGAGTTCTCTGCACAATCATGTAATAAAATTGTCATAAGAATAGCCTAGTCATGAGTGAACACTTCCATCCCTTTTTCTTATAACATATATCAACATTTATTAAACAATAACACTTAACAAATAACATCCTAACCAGGAAAAGAGGGAAGGTAGGGGGGGGAGGGCAAGGAATAAGTATGGCTCTGCCTCTCGTCCTGAGGGGTCTTATGGGTTATAGACTAACGTGTGTTAGAATAGCAATTCCTCTGAGAAATTTGCATGAAGAAGCATGCAATTTAACCCCTTAATGACCGGACCATTTTTTAATTTTCTTACCCTTAATGACAATGGCTATTTTTACATTTCTGCAGTGTTTGTGTTTAGCTGTAATTTTCCTCTTACTCATTTACTGTACCCACACATATTATATACCGTTTTTCTCGCCATTAAATGGACTTTCTAAAGATACCATTATTTTCATCATATCTTATAATTTACTATAAAAAAAATTATAAAATATGAGGAAAAAATTGAAAAAAACACACTTTTTTTTAACTTTGACCCCAAAAATCTGTTACACATCTACGCCTACCAAAAAACACCCATGCTAAATAGTTTCTAAATTTTGTCCTGAGTTTAGAAATACCCAATGTTTACATGATCTTTGCTTTTTTTGCAAGTTATAGGGCAATAAATACAAGTAGCACTTTGCTATTTCCAAACCACTTTTTTTCAAAATTAGCGCTAGTTACATTGGAACACTGATATCTGTCCGGAATCTCTGAATATCCCTTGACATGTATATATTTTTTTTTAGAAGACAACCCAAAGTATTGATTTATGCCCATTTTGGTATATTTCATGCCACCATTTCACTGCCAAATGCGAGCAAATAAAAAAAAATCGTTCACTTTTTCACAAATTTTGTCACAAACTTTAGGTTTCTCACTGAAATTATTTACAAACAGATTGTGCAATTATGGCACAAATGGTTGTAAATGCTTTTCTGGGATCCTCTTTGTTCAGAAATAGCAGACATATATGGCTTTGGCATTGCTTTTTGGTAATTAGAAGGCCACTAAATGCCGCTGTGCACCACACGTGTATTATGCCCAGCAGTGAAGGGGTTAATTAGGGAGCTTGTAGAGACCTTGAAGGGTTAATTTTAGATTTAGTGTAGTGTAGTAGACAACCAAAAGTATTGACCTAGGCCCATTTTGGTACATTTCATGCCACCATTTCACCGCCAAATGCGAGCAAATAAAAAAAAAAAAGTAAAATTTTTCACAATTTTAGGTTTCTCACTGAAATTATTTACAAACAGCTTGTGCAATTATGTCACAAATGGTTGTAAATGCTTCTCTGGGATCTCCTTTGTTCAGAAATAGCAGACATATATGGCTTTGGCGTTGCTTTTTGGCAATTAGGAGGCCACCAAATGCTGCTGCGCACCACACTTGTATTATGCCCAGCAGTTAAGGGGTTAATTAGGTAGCTTGTAGAGAGCTTGCAGGGTTAATTTTAGCTTTAGTGTAGAGATCAGCCTCCCACCTGACACATCCCACCCCCTGATCCCTCCCAAACAGCTCTCTTCCCTCCCCCACCCCACAATTGTTCCCGCCATCTTAAGTACTGGCAGAAAGTCTGCCAGTACTAAAATAAAAGGTGTTTTTTATTTTTTTTAAATTATTCATCTGTGATGGACCCCTGCCTTAGCCCCCAACCTCCCTGATCCCCCCCAAACAGCTCTCTAACCCTCCCAACCTACCTATTTGCTACCATCTTGGGTACTGGCAGCTGTCTGCCAGTACCCAGTTTTCCCCAAAAAAACATAATTTATGCTTACCTGATAAATTCCTTTCTCCTGTAGTGTGATCAGTCCACGGGTCATCATTACTTCTGGGATATTAACTCCTCCCCAACAGGAAGTGCAAGAGGATTCACCCAGCAGAGCCGCCATATAGCTCCTCCCCTCTACGTCACTCCCAGTCATTCGACCAAGGACCAACGAGAAAGGAGAAGCCAAAGGGTGTAGTGGTGACTGGAGTATAATTTAAAAAATATTTACCTGCCGTAAAAAACAGGGCGGGCCGTGGACTGATCACACTACAGGAGAAAGGAATTTATCAGGTAAGCATAAATTATGTTTTCTCCTGTTAAGTGTGATCAGTCCACGGGTCATCATTACTTCTGGGATACCAATACCAAAGCAAAAGTACACGGATGACGGGAGGGATAGGCAGGCTCTTTATACAGAAGGAACCACTGCCTGAAGGACCTTTCTCCCAAAAATAGCCTCAGAGGAAGCAAAAGTGTCAAATTTGTAAAATTTGGAAAAAGTATGAAGCGAAGACCAAGTTGCAGCCTTGCAAATCTGTTCAACAGAGGCCTCATTCTTAAAGGCCCAAGTGGAAGCCACAGCTCTAGTGGAATGAGCTGTAATTCTTTCAGGAGGCTGCTGTCCAGCAGTCTCATAAGCTAAACGAATTATGCTACGAAGCCAAAAAGAAAGAGAGGTAGCAGAAGCCTTTTGACCTCTCCTCTGACCAGAGTAAACGACAAACAGGGAAGACGTTTGTCGAAATTCTTTAGTTGCCTGTAAGTAAAATTTTAGGGCACGAACTACATCCAGATTGTGCAGAAGACGTTCCTTCTTCGAAGAAGGATTAGGACACAAGGATGGAACAACAATCTCTTGATTGATATTCCTGTTAGTGACTACCTTAGGTAAGAACCCAGGTTTAGTACGCAGAACTACCTTATCCGAATGAAAAATCAAATAAGGAGAATCACAATGTAAGGCTGATAACTCAGACTCTTCGAGCCGAGGAAATAGCCATTAAAAATAGAACTTTCCAAGATAACAACTTTATATCAATGGAATGAAGGGGTTCAAACGGAACGCCCTGTAAAACGTTAAGAACAAGGTTTAAACTCCATGGCGGAGCAACAGTTTTAAACACAGGCTTAATCCTGGCCAAAGCCTGACAAAAAGCCTGAACGTCTGGAACTTCTGACAGACGTTTGTGCAACAGAATGGACAGAGCTGAGATCTGTCCCTTTAAGGAACTAGCAGATAAACCCTTTTCTAAACCTTCTTGTAGAAAAGACAATATCCTAGGAATCCTAACCTTACTCCAAGAGTAACCTTTGGATTCGCACCAATATAGGTATTTACGCCATATCTTATGGTAAATCTTTCTGGTAACAGGCTTCCTAGCCTGTATTAAGGTATCAATAACTGACTCAGAAAAACCACGTTTTGATAAAATCAAGCGTTCAATTTCCAAGCTGTCAGCTTCAGAGAAGTTAGATTTTGATGTTTGAAAGGACCCTGTATCAGAAGGTCCTGTTTCAGAGGTAGAGACCAAGGTGGACAGGATGACATGTCCACCAGGTCTGCATACCAAGTCCTGCGTGGCCATGCAGGTGCTATTAGAATAACTGATGCTCTCTCCTGCTTGATTCTGGCAATCAATCGAGGAAGCATCGGGAAGGGTGGAAACACATAAGCCATCCTGAAGGTCCAATGTGCTGTCAAGGCATCTATCAGGACCGCTCCCGGATCCCTGGATCTGGACCCGTAACGAGGAAGCTTGGCGTTCTGTCGAGACGCCATGAGATCTATCTCTAGTTTGCCCCAATGACGAAGTATTTGGGCAAAGACCTCCGGATGAAGTTCCCACTCCCCCGGATGAAAAGTCTGACGACTTAAAAAAATCCGCCTCCCAGTTCTCCACTCCCGGGATGTGGATTGCTGACAGGTGGCAAGAGTGAGACTCTGCCCAGCGAATTATCTTTGATACTTCCATCATTGCTAGGGAGCTTCTTGTCCCTCCCTGATGGTTGATGTAAGCTACAGTCGTGATGTTGTCCGACTGAAACCTGATGAACCCCCGAGTTGTCAACTGGGGCAAAGCCAGGAGGGCATTGAGAACTGCTCTCAATTCCAGAATGTTTATTGGTAGGAGACTCTCCTCCCGACTCCATTGTCCCTGAGCCTTCAGAGAATTCCAGACGGCGCCCCAACCTAGAAGGCTGGCGTCTGTTGTTACAAATGTCCAGTCTGGCCTGCTGAATGGCATCCCCCTGGACAGATGTGGCCGAGAAAGCCACCATAGAAGAGAATTTCTGGTCTCTTGATCCAGATTCAGAGAAGGGGACAAGTCTGAGTAATCCCCATTCCACTGACTTAGCATGCACAATTGCAGTGGTCTGAGGTGTAGTCGTGCAAAGGGTACTATGTCCATTGCCGCTACCATTAAGCCGATTACCTCCTTGCATTGAGCCACTGACGGGTGTTGAATGGAATGAAGGACACGGCATGCACTTTGAAGTTTTGTTAACCTGTCTTCTGTCAGGTAAATTTTAATTTTTACAGAATCTATAAGAGTCCCCAGGAAGGGAACTCTTGTGAGTGGAAAGAGAGAACTTTTCTTTTCGTTCACCTTCCATCCATGCGACCTTAGAAATGCCAGTACTAACTCCGTATGAGACTTGGCAGTTTGAAAGCTTGAAGCTTGTATCAGAATGTCGTCTAGGTAAGGAGCTACCGAAATTCCTCGCGGTCTTAGCACCGCCAGAAGAGCACCCAGAACCTTTGTGAAGATTCTTGGAGCTGTAGCCAATCCGAATGGAAGAGCTACAAACTGGTAATGCCTGTCTAGGAAGGCAAACCTTAGATACCGGTAATGATCTTTGTGAATCGGTATGTGAAGGTAAGCATCTTTTAAATCCACTGTGGTCATGTACTGACCCTTTTGGATCATGGGTAAAATTGTCCGAATAGTCTCCATTTTGAACGATGGAACTCTTAGGAATTTGTTTAGGATCTTTAAATCCAGGATTGGCCTGAAAGTTCCCTCTTTTTTGGGAACCACAAACAGATTTGAGTAAAACCCTTGTCCCTGTTCCGACCGTGGAACTGGATGGATTACTCCCATTAATAAGAGCTCTTGTACGCAGCGTAGAAACGCCTCTTTCTTTGTTTGGTTTGTTGACAACCTTGACAGATGAAATCTCTCTCTTGGAGGAGAGTATTTGAAGTCCAGAAGGTATCCCTGAGATATTATCTCTAGTGCCCAGGGATCCTGGACATCTCTTGCCCAAGCCTGGGCGAAGAGAGAAAGTCTGCCCCCCACTAGATCCGATCCCGGATCGGGGGCCCTCAATTCATGCTGTTTTAGTGGCAGCAGCAGGTTTCCTGGCCTGCTTGCCCTTGTTCCAGGACTGGTTAGGTCTCCAGCCTTGTCTGTAGCGAGCAACAGATCCTTCCTATTTTGGAGCAGAGGAAGTTGATGCTGCTCCTGCTTTGAAATTCCGAAAGGAACGAAAATTAGACTGTCTAGCCTTAGGTTTGGCTCTGTCTTGAGGCAGGGCGTGGCCTTTACCTCCTGTAATGTCAGCGATAATTTCTTTCAAACCGGGCCCAAAATAAGGTCTGCCCCTTGAAAGGTATATTAAGTAATTTAGACTTAGAAGTAACGTCAGCTGACCAGGATTTTAGCCACAGTGCTCTGCGCGCCTGAATGGCGAATCCGGAATTCTTAGCCGTAAGTTTAGTTAAATGTACTACGGCATCCGAAATGAATGAATTAGCTAGCTTAAGGACTCTAAGCTTGTCCGTAATCTCATCCAGAGTAGCTGAACTAATGGTCTCTTCCAGAGACTCAAACCAGAATGCCGCCGCAGCCGTGACCGGCGCAATGCATGCAAGGGGTTGCAATATAAAACCTTGTTGAACAAACATTTTCTTAAGGTACCCCTCTAACTTTTTATCCATTGGATCTGAAAAAGCACAGCTATCCTCCACCGGGATAGTGGTGCGCTTAGCTAAAGTAGAAACTGCTCCTTCCACCTTAGGGACCGTTTGCCATAAGTCCCGTGTGGTGGTGTCTATTGGAAACATCTTTCTAAATATCGGAGGGGGTGAGAACGGCACACCGGGTCTATCCCACTCCTTAGTAACAATTTCAGTTAGTCTCTTAGGTATAGGAAAAACGTCAGTACTCGATGGTACCGCAAAATATTTATCCAACCTACACATTTTCTCTGGTATTGCAACTGTGTTACAATCATTCAGAGCCGCTAACACCTCCCCTAGTAATACACGGAGGTTTTCCAGCTTAAATTTAAAATTTGAAATATCTGAATCCAATCTGTTTGGATCAGAACCGTCAGCCGCAGAAAGAAGCTCTCCGTCCTCATGTTCTGCAAGTTGTGACGCAGTATCTGACATGGCCCTAGCATTATCAGCGCACTCTGTTCTCACCCCAGAGTGATCACGCTTGCCTCTTAGTTCTGGTAATTTAGCCAAAACTTCAGTCATAACAGTAGCCATATCCTGTAATGTTATTTGTAATGGCCGCCCAGATGTACTCAGCGCCACAATATCACGCACCTCCTGAGCGGGAGATGCAGGTACTGTCACGTGAGGCGAGTTAGTCGGCATAACTCTCCCCTCGTTGTTTGGTGAAATGTGTTCAATTTGTACAGATTGACTTTTATTTAAAGTAGCATCAATACAGTTAGTACATAAATTTCTATTGGGCTCCACTTTGGCATTAGCACATATAGCACAGATGTCTTCCTCTGAATCAGACATGTTTAACACACTAGCAAATAAACTAGCAACTTGGAAATACTATTCAAGTAAATACTATGATATGAAAACGTACTGTGCCTATAAGAAGCACAGAAAGAGTTATGCCAGTTGAAAATTAATAAACTGAAAAGGTTATAGCATCAAATCTTTGTAAAAAACACAATTTTAGCAAAGGCTTGTTCCCATTAGCAAAGGATAACTAACCCTGATAGCAGGAAAAAAAGTTACAGAATAAACGTTTTTTATCACAGTCAACTACAATCTCACAGCTCTGCTGTGAGGATTACCTCCCTCAAAACAAGTTTTGAAGACCCCTGAGTTCTGTAGAGATGAACCGGATCATGCAGTAAATACAATGAGCTTCTGACTGAATTTTTTGATGCGTAGCAAAAGCGCCAAAAAGGGCCACTCCCCCTCACACACAACAGTGAGAGAGATCAGTAAACTGTCATAAATTAGATCAAGCAACTGCCAAGTGGAAAAAAATAGTGCCCAAACATTTTATTCACCCAGTACCTCAGAAAATGAAAACGATTTTACATTCCAGCAAAAAACGTTTAACATAAATTAAGAGTTATTAAAAAGCCTGTTGCCAGTCCCTGCAAATTAGGCTAAAGTCTTATATACACAGTGCAATTCCAGTGAAGTACCATTCCCCAGAATGCTGAAGTGTAAAAACATAATTTATGCTTACCTGATAAATTCCTTTCTTCTGTTGTGTGATCAGTCCACGGGTCATCATTACTTCTGGGATATAACTCCTCCCCAACAGGAAATGCAAGAGGATTCACCCAGCAGAGCTGCATATAGCTCCTCCCCTCTACGTCACTCCCAGTCATTCGACCAAGAATCAACGAGAAAGGAGAAACCAAGGGTGAAGTGGTGACTGGAGTATAATTTAAAAGATATTTACCTGCCTTAAAACAGGGCGGGCCGTGGACTGATCACACAACAGAAGAAAGGAATTTATCAGGTAAGCATAAATTATGTTTTCTTCTGTTATGTGTGATCAGTCCACGGGTCATCATTACTTCTGGGATACCAATACCAAAGCAAAAGTACACGGATGACGGGAGGGATAGGCAGGCTCATTATACAGAAGGAACCACTGCCTGAAGAACCTTTCTCCCAAAAATAGCCTCCGAAGAAGCAAAAGTGTCAAATTTGTAAAATTTGGAAAAAGTATGAAGCGAAGACCAAGTTGCAGCCTTGCAAATCTGTTCAACAGAGGCCTCATTCTTAAAGGCCCAAGTGGAAGCCACAGCTCTAGTAGAATGAGCTGTAATTCTTTCAGGAGGCTGCTGTCCAGCAGTCTCATAGGCTAAACGAATTATGCTACGAAGCCAGAAGGAGAGAGAGGTAGCCGAAGCCTTATGACCTCTCCTCTGACCAGAGTACACGACAAACAGGGAAGACGTTTGTCGAAAATCCTTAGTTGCCTGCAAGTAGAACTTGAGGGCACGAACTACATCCAGATTGTGTAGAAGACGTTCCTTCTTTGAAGAAGGATTTGGACACAAGGATGGAACAACAATCTCTTGATTGATATTCCTGTTAGTGACTACCTTAGGTAAGAACCCAGGTTTAGTACGCAGAACTACCTTGTCTGAGTGAAAAATCAGATAAGGAGAATCACAATGTAAGGCTGATAACTCAGAGACTCTTCGAGCCGAGGAAATAGCCATTAAAAACAGAACTTTCCAAGATAACAATTTTATATCAATGGAATGAAGGGGTTCAAACGGAAAACCCTGTAAAATGTTAAGAACTAAGTTTAAACTCCATGGCGGAGCAACAGTTTTAAACACAGGCTTGATCCTAGCTAAAGCCTGACAAAAGGCCTGGACGTCTGGATTTTCTGACAGACGCCTGTGTAACAAGATGGACAGAGCTGAGATCTGTCCCTTAATGAGCTAACCGATAAACCCTTTTCTAAACCTTCTTGTAGAAAGGACAATATCCTAGGAATCCTAACCTTACTCCAGGAGTAACCTTTGGATTCGCACCAGTATAGGTATTTACGCCATATCTTATGGTAAATCCTTCTGGTAACAGGCTTCCTAGCCTGTATCAGGGTATCAATAACCGACTCAGAAAAACCACGTTTTGATAAAATCAAGCGTTCAATTTCCAAGCAGTCAGCTTCAGAGAAGTTAGATTTTGATGTTTGAATGGACCCTGTATCAGAAGGTCCTGTCTTAGAGGTAGAGACCAAGGCGGACAGGATGACATGTCCACTAGATCTGCATACCAAGTCCTGCGTGGCCATGCAGGCGCTATTAGAATCACTGATGCTCTCTCCTGTTTGATTTTGGCAATCAATCGAGGAAGCAGCGGGAAGGGTGGAAACACATAAGCCATCCCGAAGTTCCAAGGTGCTGTCAAAGCATCTATCAGAACCGCTCCCGGATCCCTGGATCTGGACCCGTAGCGAGGAAGTTTGGCGTTCTGGCGAGACGCCATGAGATCTATCTCTGGTTTGCCCCAACGTCGAAGTATTTGGGCAAAGACCTCCGGATGAAGTTCCCACTCCCCCGGATGAAAAGTCTGGCGACTCAAGAAATCCGCCTCCCAGTTCTCCACTCCCGGGATGTGGATTGCTGACAGGTGGCAAGAGTGAGACTCTGCCCAGCGAATTATCTTTGATACTTCCATCATTGCTAGGGAGCTTCTTGTCCCTCCTTGATGGTTGATGTAAGCTACAGTCGTGATGTTGTCCGACTGAAACCTGATGAACCCCCGAGTTTTTAACTGGGGCCAAGCCAGAAGGGCATTGAGAACTGCTCTCAATTCCAGAATGTTTATTGGCAGGAGACTTTCCTCCTGATTCCATTGTCCCTGAGCCTTCAGAGAATTCCAGACAGCGCCCCAACCTAGTAGGCTGGCGTCTGTTGTTACAATTGTCCAGTCCGGCCTGCTGAATGGCATCCCCCTGGACAGATGTGGCCGAGAAAGCCACCATAGAAGAGAGTTTCTGGTCTCTTGATCCAGATTCAGAGTAGGGGACAAGTCTGAGTAATCCCCATTCCACTGACTCAGCATGCACAATTGCAGCGGTCTGAGATGTAGACGTGCAAAGGATACTATGTCCATTGCTGCTACCATTAAGCCGATCACCTCCATGCATTGAGCTACTGACGGGAGTTGAATGGAATGAAGGACACGGCATGCATTTAGAAGCTTTGTTAATCTGTCTTCTGTCAGATAAATCTTCATTTCTACAGAATCTATAAGAGTCCCCAAGAATGGAACTCTTGTGAGAGGAAAAAGAGAACTCTTCTTTTCGTTCACTTTCCATCCATGCGACCTTAGAAATGCCAGAACTAACTCTGTATGAGACTTGGCAGTTTGAAAGCTTGAAGCTTGTATCAGAATGTCGTCTAGGTACGGAGCTACCGAAATTCCTCGCGGTCTTAGTACCGCCAGAAGGGCACCCAGAACCTTTGTGAAGATTCTTGGAGCCGTAGCCAATCCGAATGGAAGAGCTACAAACTGGTAATGCCTGTCTAAGAAGGCAAACCTTAGATACCGGTAATGATCTTTGTGAATCGGTATGTGAAGGTAAGCATCCTTTAAATCCACTGTGGTCATGTACTGACCCTTTTGGATCATGGGTAAGATTGTCCGAATAGTTTCCATTTTGAACGATGGAACTCTTAGGAATTTGTTTAGGATCTTTAAATCCAAGATTGGCCTGAAAGTTCCCTCTTTTTTGGGAACCACAAACAGGTTTGAGTAAAACCCTTGTCCTTGTTCCGACCGCGGAACCGGATGGATCACTCCCATTAATAACAGATCTTGTACACAGCGTAGAAACGCTTCTTTCTTTATCTGGTTTGTTGACAACCTTGACAGATGAAATCTCCCTCTTGGGGGAGAGAATTTGAAGTCTAGAAGGTATCCCTGAGATATGATCTCTAGCGCCCAGGGATCCTGAACATCTCTTGCCCAAGCCTGGGCGAAGAGAGAGAGTCTGCCCCCCACTAGATCCGGTCCCGGATCGGGGGCCCTCGGTTCATGCTGTCTTTGGGGCAGCAGCAGGTTTCCTGGCCTGCTTGCCCTTGTTCCAGGACTGGTTAGGTTTCCAGCCTTGTCTGTAACGAGCAACAGCTCCTTCCTGTTTTGGTGCAGTGGAAGTTGATGCTGCTCCTGCTTTGAAATTCCGAAAGGGACGAAAATTAGACTGTCTAGCCTTAGCTTTGGCTTTGTCTTGAGGCAGGGCGTGGCCCTTACCTCCTGTAATGTCAGCGATAATTTCTTTCAAACCGGGCCCAAATAAAGTTTGCCCCTTGAAAGGTATATTAAGTAATTTGGACTTAGAAGTTACATCAGCTGACCAGGATTTTAGCCACAGCGCCCTACGTGCCTGAATGGCGAATCCTGAGTTCTTAGCCGTAAGTTTGGTTAAATGTACTACGGCCTCCGAAATGAATGAATTAGCTAGTTTAAGGACTCTAAGCCTGTCCGTAATGTCGTCCAGCGTAGTTGAACTAAGGTTCTCTTCCAGAGACTCAATCCAAAATGCTGCCGCAGCCGTAATCGGCGCGATGCATGCAAGGGGTTGCAATATAAAACCTTGTTGAACAAACATTTTCTTAAGGTAACCCTCTAATTTTTTATCCATTGGATCTGAAAAAGCACAGCTATCCTCCACCGGGATAGTGGTACGCTTAGCTAAAGTAGAAACTGCTCCCTCCACCTTAGGGACCGTTTGCCATAAGTCCCGTGTGGTGGCGTCTATTGGAAACATCTTTCTAAATATTGGAGGGGGTGAGAACGGCACACCGGGTCTATCCCACTCCTTAGTAACAATTTCAGTTAGTCTCTTAGGTATAGGAAAAACGTCAGTACTCGCCGGTACCGCAAAGTATTTATCCAACCTACACAATTTCTCTGGTATTGCAACAGTGTTACAATCATTAAGAGCCGCTAAAACCTCCCCTAGTAATACACGGAGGTTCTCCAATTTAAATTTAAAATTTGAAATATCTGAATCCAATCTGTTTGGATCAGAACCATCACCCACAGAATGAAGCTCTCCGTCCTCATGCTCTGCAAACTGTGACGCAGTATCAGACATGGCCCTAGTATTATCAGCGCACTCTGTTCTCACCCCAGAGTGATCACGCTTGCCTCTTAGTTCTGGTAATTTAGCCAAAACTTCAGTCATAACAGTAGCCATATCTTGTAATGTTATCTGTAATGGCCGCCCAGATGTACTAGGCGCCATAATATCACGCACCTCCCGGGCGGGAGATGCAGGTACTGACACGTGAGGCGAGTTAGTCGGCATAACTCTCCCCTCGCTGTTTGGTGAAATTTGTTCAATTTGTACAGATTGGCTTTTATTTAAAGTAGCATCAATACAGTTAGTACATAAATTTCTATTGGGCTCCACCTTGGCATTGGAACAAATGACACAGATATCTTCCTCTGAATCAGACATGTTTAACACACTAGCAATAAACTTGCAACTTGGTTACAATCTTATTTAACAAAAACGTACTGTGCCTCAAAGAAGCACTAAACGATTAAATGACAGTTGAAATAATGAACTGAAAGACAGTTATAGCATCAATCCTTAAAAACAAAACAACTTTTAGCAAAGGTTTGTTCCCATTAGTAAAGTAACAATAATTAAATTTGAAACATAAAAATTACAGAGCAACGTTTTTAATCACAGTCAATATATAAGTCTCACAGCTCTGCTGAGAGAATCTACCTCCCTCCAAAGAAGTTTGAAGACCCCTGAGTTCTGTTAGAGATGAACCGGATCATGCAGGAAATACAAGAGTAACTGACTGGAAATTTTTGATGCGTAGCAAAGAGCGCCAAAAACGGCCCCTCCCCCTCACACACAGCAGTGAGAGAGAAACGAAACTGTCACAATTAAAACAAGCAACTGCCAAGTGGAAAAATAATGCCCAAATATTTATTCACTCAGTACCTCAGAAAATGCAAACGATTCTACATTCCAGCAAAAACGTTTAACATAATAAATACCTATTAAAAGGTTTAATGTACTTTTAACAGAGTAATTCCGGTGAAATACCATCCCCAGAATACTGAAGTGTAGAATATACATACATGTCATTATAACGGTATGGCAGGATTTTCTCATCAATTCCATTCAGAAAATAAAAACTGCTACATACCTCAATGCAGATTCATCTGCCCGCTGTCCCCTGATCTGAAGCTTTTACCTCCCTCAGATGGCCGAGAAACAGCAATATGATCTTAACTACTCCGGTTAAAATCATAGTAAAAACTCTGGTAGATTCTTCTTCAAACTCTGCCAGAGAGGCAATAACACGCTCCGGTGCTATTGTAAAATAACAAACTTTTGATTGAAGTTATAAAAACTAAGTATAATCACCATAGTCCTCTCACACATCCTATCTAGTCTTTGGGTGCAAGAGAATGACTGGGAGTGACGTAGAGGGGAGGAGCTATATGCAGCTCTGCTGGGTGAATCCTCTTGCATTTCCTGTTGGGGAGGAGTTATATCCCAGAAGTAATGATGACCCGTGGACTGATCACACATAACAGAAGAAATATACATACATGACAGCCTGATACCAGATGCTGCTACTGCATTTAAGGCTGAGTTTACATTATATCGGTATGGCAGGATTTTCTCATCAATTCCATTGTCAGAAAATAATAAGCTGCTACATACCTCTTTGCAGATTAATCTGCCCGCTGTCCCCTGATCTGAAGTTTACCTCTCCTCAGATGGCCGAGAAACAGCAATATGATCTTAACTACTCCGGCTAAAATCATAGTAAAAACTCAGGTAGATTCTTCTTCAAATTCTACCAGAGAAGGAATAACACACTCCGGTGCTATTATAAAATAACAAACTTTTGATTGAAGGTATAAAACTAAGTATAATCACCATAGTCCTCTCACACATCCTATCTAGTCGTTGGGTGCAAGAGAATGACTGGGAGTGACGTAGAGGGGAGGAGCTATATGGCGGCTCTGCTGGGTGAATCCTCTTGCACTTCCTGTTGGGGAGGAGTAATATCCCAGAAGTAATGATGACCCGTGGACTGATCACACTTAACAGGAGAAAGAAAGGTTGTTTTTTTTTTGTTTTTTTTCCTTAAACATCGGTTTTCTGTAGTGTAGCTTCCCCCCCACCTAACCCCATCCCCCTACCCTAGCAGATCCTATTTTTTTTTTTTTTTTTTTTTTTAAAACGTTTTCTGCCCCCCTCTCTCTTTGATGATCATTGGTGGTAGTGGTTGCTGCGCGTGCGCGCGCACACACACATGCACGCGCGCGCGCCCGCAGGCCCCCCCCTTTGCACGCTCCCAGCATCCGGCGTGCACAAAGCACTTGAAGGAACCGGATGCCGGGGAGCGATGGGCCGATCACCCGCCTCCCTTGTAAGCTCCCACCCACCAACGGCACCATCGCTACCGGTGCAGAGAGGGCCACAGAGTGTCTCTCTCTGCATCGGATGCTTTTTAAAAGGTATTGCAGGATGCCTCAATATCGAGGCATCACTGCAATACCCTGAGAGCTGCTGGAAGCGATTGCGATCGCTTCCAGCACTCTCTTAAACAACTGACGTACCAGGTACGTCCATTGTCACTAACTGAAAGTTTTTGCAGGACGTACCTGGTACGTCAGTTGTCATTAAGGGGTTAAAGCAACTTTCTAATTTACTCCTATTATAAATTTTTCTTCATTCTCTTGCTATCTTTATTTGAAGAGGTAGGAATGAAAGCTTTGAAAGCAACCTATTTTTTGTTCAGTACCCTGGATAGGGCTTGCCGATTGGTGCCTACATTTAGCCATCCAATCAGCAAGTGCAACCCAGGTTCTCAACCTAAAATGGGCCCGGCTCCAAAGCTTTTATTCCTGCTTTTTCAAATAAAGATAGCAAGAGAATGAAGAAAAATTGATAATAGAAGTAAATTAGAAAGCTGCTTAAAATTGCATGCTCTATCCAAATCATGAAAGAAAAAATTTGGGTTTAGTATCCCTTTAAAGCTTGAACAATAAATATCTACCTTCAGGATCTGCAAAAACATGCAAGACCTCATGCCCAATTTTTTTTCCTATTAGTAACGCTGCCCCCCTTTTGCTAGCAATAATTGGGGTGGTAAACACTCCCCCACCCAAGAAGATTTTAATTTTAAAGCTTCTTCCAGTTTTAAATGGGTTTCTTGGAGGAAGGTGATATCTGTATTTCAATTTCTTAAGATGGGATATTATTGCCTTACGTTTAATGGGAGAGGTGATGCCTCCTATAATCCAAGATGCAATATTAAGATTACTAGATTTACTAGATTTAGCCATTATTTAGGAGGGGGGAATAAATGGGTCTTCCTTCCCCCCCCCCCCTCCCCTGAACAAGAAAAAACATTAAAAACACTCATAATAAACCCTCTGGAGGACCGCCCAAACACAAAATCATAGGCATACTCTATAACAAATTCAATTCTGTGTTTTTTTTCAGCAAAGAATTTCTCCGCTTCCTTAGCAGTATCAAAAAAGCATATTTGATCATTAGTAGAGATTCTCAATCGGGCAGGATAGATTACAGTAGCCTGTAACAGATCGAAGACAACTCCCTTCTTTTCAAAAGAAAAATCTTGGAACAGAAATATTTTTGAATCCCCCTAAGAGGAAAGGCTGATTTTTCAAAAATATTGCATTAACTTAAGTTTGTCTTGAAAAGAAAGACCCCAGAGGCTCATAGGGGATCATTTATCTTCTTCTCATTGTGAAAAGAGTTGTATCTCACATACTTAATAATATGTTATTAAACTAAGTATTTCAGTTGTAAGTATCATTCTAGTAGGCAGTATTTCTGAATAAAGAGATACTATGGTATTGCTGATATACAAAATAAAAAAAACTAAGGTATCACTAAAACATCTGTAACGTATATGTCTAGGGCATATTAGAACTTAGATGTGTCATGAATGCTCTGTGATCAGTTCTCTTAATCCCACATGCATGATTATCCCCTTAACGACCAAGGACGTACGCCACACGTCCTCAAAAAAAATACAGTTAATGACCGAGGACGTGTGGCGTACGTCCTTGGTCTGGAAAGCAGCTGGAAGCGATCCTGCTCGCTTCCAGCTGCTTTCCGGTTATTGCAGTGATGCCTCAACATCGAGGCATCCTGCAATAACCCCCCTTGGCCATCCGATGCAGAGAGAGCCACTCTGTGGCACTCTCTGTACCGGACATCGATGGCCGGTTTCGTTGGTGGGTGGGAGCCAGTCTGGGAGGCGGGTGGGCGGCCATCGATGGGCCGTATGATGTGGAGGGGGGCGGGATCGTGGGCGGGAACGCCGGGTGCGCGCGCGGGGGTAGGAAGCGGGTGGGAACAGCTACACTACAGAAAATGTATGGGAGAAAAGTGGCAGTGATTGCCAAATATATATATATATATATATATATATATATATATATATATATATATATATATATATATATATATATATATATATATATATATATATCGATCTAAGGAGATCTGGGAGGGGTGGTGGGTTGGTCTTTTGGGGGGGGGCAAGCTACACTACAGAAAATTATTTTAAAAAAATAATAAAACAATGTTTTACTATAAACTGGGTACTGGCAGACAGCTGCCAGTACCAAAGATGGCTACTAATAAGTTAGAGGGGGATGGGTAAAGAGCTGTTTGGGGGGTATCAGGGAGGTTGGGGGCTAAGGGGGGATCCTCCAGAGCAGCATATGTAAATATGCCTTTTTTTTTATTTATGTTTTATCAAGGATAGCTTTTTTTTTTTAGTACTGGCAGACTTTCTGCCAGTACTTAACATGGCGGGGACAATTGTGGGGTGGGGGAGGGAAGAGAGCTGTTTGGGAGGGATCAGGGGGTGTAATGTGTCAGGTGGGAGGCTGATCTCTACACTAAAGCTAAAATTAACCCTGCAAGCTCCCTACATGCTACCTAATTAACCCCTTCACTGCTAGCCATAATACACGTGTGATGCACAGCGGCATTTAGCGGCCTTCTAATTACCAAAAAGCAACGCCAAAGCCATGTATGTCTGCTATTTCTCAACAAAGGGGATCCCAGAGAAGCATTTACAACCATTTGTGCCATAATTGCACAAGCTGTTTGTAAATGATTTCAGTGAGAAACCTAAAATTGTGAAAAATTTTACTTTTTTTTTTATTTAATCGCATTTGGCGTTGAAATGGTGGCATGAAATATACCAAAATGGGCCTAGATCAATACTTAGGGTTGTCTACTACACTACAATAAAGCTAAAATTAACCCTACAAGCTCCCTACATGCTCCCTAATTAACCCCTTCATTGCTGGGCATAATACACGTGTGGTGCGCAGTGGCATTTAGCGGCCTTCTAATTACCAAAAAGCAACACCAAATCCATATATGTCTGCTATTTATGAAAAAAGGGGATTGCAGAGAAGCATTTACAACCATTTGTGCCATAATTGCACGAGCTGTTTGTAAATAAATTCAGTGAGAAACCTAAAGTTTGTAACAAAATGTGTGAAAAAGTGAACAATTTTTTTTATTTGATCGCATTTGGCGGTGAAATGGTGGCATGAAATATACCAAAATGGGCCTAGATCAATACTTTGGAATGTCTTCTAAAAAAAAAATATATACATGTCAAGGGATATTCAGGGATTCCTGGAAGATATCAGTGTTCCAATGTAACTAGCGCTAAGTTTGAAAAAAAGTGGTTTGGAAATAGCAAAGTGCTTCTTGTATTTATTGCCCTATAACTTGCAAAAAAAAGCAAAGAACATGTAAACATTGGGTATTTCTAAACTCAGGACAAAATTTGGAAACTATTTAGCATGAGTATTTTTTGGTGGTTGCAGATGTGTAACAGATTTTGGGGGTCAAAGTAAGAAAAAGTGTGTTTTTTTCCATTTTTTCCTCATATTTTATATTTTTTTTATAGTAAATTATAAGATATGATGAAAATAATGGTATCTTTAGAAAGTCCATTTAATGGCAAGAAAAACGGTATATAATATGTGTGGGTACAGTAAATGAGTAAGAGTAAAATTACAGCTAAACACAAACACTGCAGAAATGTAAAAATAGCCTTGGTCCCAAACGGTCAGAAAATGGAAAAGTGCTGTGGTCATTAAGGGGTTATGGGTGTTCTTTATACAAGCGCAACTAATTTTTTCTTTCACAATAACCGAAAGTTTTATCTATGTAATTAGACATATTAACCACACAATTATTCTTGTATTTTTTTCTTTTACAATCCAGTTGTTATGCTTGGGAGATGATATTCATGATGTCTTGTTTTAAATAATGTATTGCTAAATACCTTAATAAGAAAGCTTTGATTTATTTATTTATTTATTTTTAAAAAAAAAAAAAGGATTATGACTCCCTGAAGGCACAGATGATAGATAGCATGATAGATATACCTGTTTAGGAATTCAGAAATGGCGTTACTGGGAATTTGGTGATCAGTAGACTTTCCACCCCCCACCCTTTTTTCCCCCTGGGAGACCATAAAGTATTTTTTAATTAAGGTATGTACACTTGATAGACTACAGTACAGTGTAAATATAACCTTTAAATGCACTGGGAAACAAAAACAATTAGCGTGGCTCACTTTATTGCTATATTTGCTTTATTGCAAAGGTCTGGAGCCAAACCCACAATATCTCCGAGGTACACCTGTACTTAAAAGTGAGATACTAAGTGATTAAATACACATATACAGTCAGCAGTTAGTGAATTTATCTTGTGATACACACACACACCCAAACAACAACAAAAAAGGAGGAGGAGGTGGTGAAGTGTAAATTACTTGTGAATTTTTAAAGTAAGGTTAAGACCAGACATGACAAACCCCAAGGCAGAACATGCAGTGATCTGAGATGTCATTGCAGAAAATACATAATGTCTGCAGAAAGAACAGGACACATGCCGGAACTGTTACTGCTTTAACTTTGCAGCGCTGCTATATATCAGATTGTTCTCTTCAAAAAGATCTTTGCTCTGGCAGCACTGTGTAAGTTTTCTTTAACACAGCGCATCCACAGCAAAGTGCTGTTGGAAGTGAAAAGTCAAATATGCAGTATTGACTAGCTCTGCAGTGTTGACTGGCTCTCAGCCCCCTAACTTGTGTTTTCAGAATGATATTCTTATGAGCAATGCACATTTTTTATTACTACATTTCTATATTAGATCAAGAGAAAAGAAGACAAATTTATTCAAGAGACATTTTACAATTATTTTTATTTTTTTGTCTGCAGCTAATTTGCAATCCAATTTTCAACTGCTGCAATATATTATAAAACTTTTACAATTGCTTTATTCTCCAGTTAATCAACACATTGCAACTGAACTGGTGCTTTCGTGTTACTGCCTAATTTAAAATTGAATTTTATTTAAAAATATCCTGCAGAAAAAAATTCCCATTAAAAAAAATCTCATTGCAGAAAGTGAAAAAAAGTTCTGCCTCTGGGATGACAAAGTATCTAATGGCAAGTTAATACTAATTGATTGAGATAGAGAGAAAACTAATAAATTAGCAGTCTAGGTTAATGACAAGCAATTATTCAAAGTCTTAAAATCAAACCTTATTCCACAGTAACTTTAGCTAATAGTACATAACAGGCCACAGTCTCTATATAAATGCCACCTTATAACAGACACAAGGGCAAGAGAAAAATAAATCTTGCTGTTCACTATTTATCTTCCAGGTAAACAGGAAAAAAAGAAACAAATTGGGCCTTGCTACTTGCGATCTGATCTATAAATAAGAACATGTAACAATTCACAGTCTTGATATTAGGTTTTCTTTAGCAATAGGTTGTAATATCTTTTGGTTGAATTTCTGCCTGGAATAAATCCAGCTTGGTCTGGATGCATCAGGAAGTGAATGTATGCTTTAAGCCTATAGTCCAAGTTCAACAATTATTATTATTATACTTTATTTATGAAGCGCCAACATATTCCGCAGCGCTGCCCATGGATACAATTTATTTAAATAAAACAATACAAGACAGGACAAAATTTACAAAACACATACAGGAGGGATTGAGGGCCCTATTCCCGTGGGAACTTACAATCTAAAAGGCAGTGATGTGCAGTCACTAGAGGCAAGTGAGGCAGTGCTTCACCTCTCATATGGGCAAAAATATATATATTTTTATGGGCTTTAAAAAAATAAAATAAAAAAATTGCAATTTTTTTCCCCAGCATTTTTTTTCTTCACAGATACATGTTGTGCAATGGAGAGGCACAAGCAGGTCTGCCCACCATTACACAACATGCTGCGCCATCTACTGGATGACAGTGGTTAAGATCATTGCATGGCCCATAAGTGCTTTATTTGAGGCAGTCCTATTTGGGCTGAACCAATCCAGTGAGAGGCATTAGTAAGTGGAACTTAGGGTTGGGGCTGGATGTTAAATCATATAAAACAAAAACGGAAAAAAACTACTTTCATTTATTTTGTTGCTGTCCTGTGAAGCTGCAAGCTTTTGCTAAAGTGAAAAAGAGAGTTCTGTTCTTCCCCTCTAAGTGCAATGGAATGTGCCACTGTCACTTCCTTAATACAGACAGAGGCAGAGCAGGAAGAGAGATGCAGTCAATGAGCAGTGTTTTAGCCACATCTTAGTAAGTTCTGCAACCTTAGATTTCACTGAAAGGGATTCTGTTAGTGAAAATTATAATTTAATGAATGTGATTTAGTGTTTTTTTACTCTTTTACTGCAGGGTCGTTTTTGTATTTTGTTTCCTCAACCTTTACACCTTGCCTTCACTTTCTGAACTCTCTGTAGCTCTGCTGTTTTATTACTTAAAAATGCAGTGGTCTCTCTCCCTCCCCCCTTGTGTGTGTGTGTCTCTCTCTCTCTCTATCTCTATATCTATCCATCTCTCTCCTTATGTGTTGTTCTCCCCATGGTCTCTCTGTCTCTCTTCCTCCCCCTCTGACTCTCTCATCCCTTATGTGTCTCTCTAACCCTCTGTGTTTGATTGTGTCTCTCTTTCTTTCTCTAACCCTCTGTGTGTGATTGTGTGTCTCTCTCTCTCTTTCTCTCTCTAACCCTCTGTGTGTGTCTCTCTCTTTCTCTCTCTCTCTAACCCTCTGTGTGTCTCTCTCTTTTTCTCTCTCTCTCTAACCCTCTGTGTCTCTCTCTCTCTCTCTCTCTCTAACCCTCTGTGTGTGTGTCTCTCTCTCTCTCTCTCTCTAACCCTCTGTGTGTGTGTCTCTCTCTCTCTCTCTCTCTAACCCTCTGTATGTCTCTCTCTCTCTCTAACCCTCTGCGTGTGTGTGTCTCTCTCTCCCTCTGTGTGTGTCTTTCTCTCTCTAACCCTCTGTGTATGTGTTTCTGTCTACCTTTTATTTATTTAATTAATGAATTGGTAGTTCTATCTGATGGTGTGGCTTTATTTAAAGGGGTGGGGTCAAGCGCCCCACCATCTTTAAATTTCACCAGCCGCCACTGGATCAAGACATTTTTATATTTACTGAATAATGAAAGAATCTATAAGCATAATTTGCAGCATTAAAGTAAAAAGTATGTTTTAAACATATTTTAATGGGCATGGATTTCTAGATCTCATAATCAGTGCAAGCATTTTGTTATCTGGCAAGAGTTTCTGTTACAATCCTTTAGACTAAAATCATATGTCTACTAAGTTGACCAGTTTTCCAAGACACCATTTAAAAGGGACATGAAACCCATATGTTTTCTTTCATGATTTAGAAAGAACATGCAATTTCAATAACTTTCCAATTTACATCTAATATCTAATTGTCTTCATTCTTTTGATATCCTTTGTTGAAAATCATATCTAAATATGCTCAGTAGCTGCTGATTGGTGGCTGCACATAGATACCTCATGTGATTGGCTCACCCATGTGCATTGCTATTTCTTCAACAAAGGATATCTAAAGAATGAAGGCGTATCCAAGCCACTGCCTCACCAGCCTCTGACGTCACTGCACGTCACTGCTAAAAGGGTAGGAGGTTGAGAAACAGGAGGTGAGGACTGCAAGATTGAGAAAGATGTTAATACAGAGTTAGATGAGGGAAATGTTAGGTAAGTGAAATTAATTTATTATTGAGTTGGGTGGTAGGTTTCCCTGAACAGAAAAGTCTTGAAAAGTCAGAAAATGAAATTTGTCTGTAAGATTGAGTCAATAAAGGGTCTTTCTCTGGCTTTAAAATGAACGTGATATTAGCATTCCTAAAACCTTCCAATATGTTTTTACTAGACCCCATATATGTATTATAGAATATAACCAAAGGCTCTATTATTTTAGGCTCTAAAAGTTTATAAAATTCTACGGGAATTTCATCCGGGCCAGAGGCTTTACCTGATGCCATTGATTTTATAGTCTTACTAATTGCCGTCTTTGTGATCTCTTTATTTAAGTCTAACACTTGATCTTTAATTAATTGAGGCAATTTAAAATGTTTCCAGTATTTGCTCTTATTCTTTTCTATTTTTTGGTTTGTATAAAGTTCTTGGAAGTAGTTTCTAAATAATTCCTTAATCTGTTCCTCCTTATAAACTATTTTTTCTTGGCGTTTAAGTGCTTTGATAGGGCTTTTTTTTCTTTTCTTGTTTCCAAACCTATGCATTTTACCTGCTCTTTTACAAATCTCCAACTCTGTTGCATGAGAACATAATCCAGCTATTTTTTTGATTGGATATAGTTTAATATATATTCCTGAACGGTTCTGCCTATATTTAATATAGTTCTCCTTTAATTTTACAGTTAATTCCTTTTATTTTGCTTGATTTGGATCTTTTTAGTAATGTAGGGGGTAATATGTGGTTTCATCACCACTCTTGCCGTATTCCAATATAGCTCAGTTTAATTTATATGTTCCCTATTTGTTTGTTCATACTCCTGCTATTTTCCTTCTAAAAAGTTCTAAAATCCTGTAAATTATATAAATACCTAGGAAATATAAATCTATTAAACTTTTTATAATTCCTTTTATTTAGTTCTAGAAAAACCGGGGCATAATCGGACAGTAAAATATTTCCAATTTTACTATTTGTTACCTTTTTAACTAAATTTTCTGTTATAAGTATGTAATCAATCCTCGAGAATGAGTTCTGAGTTTTTAAAGGATGCGTAAAATCTATTTCATCTAAATGTTTCAATCTCCATATGTCTATCAATTTCAAAGAGTCATGAAATAAATTTGACATTTGGTTTAAAATTTTATCAAAGGTTTTCTTAAAGGGACACTCAGGTTTTATTACATTTTCATGATTCAGATACAGCATGTAATTTTAAACAACTTTCCAATTTACTTCCATTAAAAAAAATGTGCACAGTCTTTTATATTTACACTTTTTTTGAGTCACCAGCTCCTACTGAGCATGTGCAAGAACTCAGACTATACGTATATGCATTTGTGATTGGCTGATTGCTATCACATGGTACAGGGGGAATGGAAATATACATAACTTTGAAACTTGTTAGAATAAAATCTACTACTCATTTGAAATTCAGAGTAAATTCTATTGTAATTGTCTTGTTATCTTGCATTTGTTGATTATGCAAATCTGCTGTGTTTACTGGTCCTTTAACTTCCTATTGTTATTTCCTGCTGTCTTACTCTTCCTATTGAACATAGAATCAGGTGTAAAATTAAAGTCTCAGAGTAAAATAATTTGTGTGTGGAGAGAATTAAGAATTCTAACAATTTTATACCAAAAGTTCCTATCAATAGAATTCGGACCATAAACATCTATTGCATTTTTTTTATTATTATTATTTTTTTTTTTTTTTTTAAAAGAGGATAGCTACTCCTCTTTTAGATTTACTATGTGAAAAAAAACCAACCTCATCTATCCACTGTGTTTTCAATTTAATGTGCTCTTTATCTGATAGAAAGTGACGCAAAAACCAGACTGGAGGCTACCAGACTGGAGGCTTTTCTCCAATCATATGATGCAGAGAAAGACGTCGATAGAGTGGAATGGTCATGTTTATTTGATACTTTGGAAAGGTTTGGAGGAAATCTTTTAGAAATTATGTCCTGTATACTTTTGATGCTTACAATGCATTTATTTATTGCCCAATACTGATGCATTCTGTGTGGTTAATATGTTGATATAAATGTTTAATTAAATACTAATAATGTCAGTGTGTACTATTTCTCTTTCATACCTGTGGTTATGCTACAATCGCTACGAGTAATAGCCTGATGCTGGGTAATAGTGGTCTTTCGTCTTTACTGTTAAAATATTTAATGCTTTACCACTACCGTGCACTACAAAATTACACACTATTTTGTAAATGACTCTGAACTATATTACTCTGGTAGTGCTGATAAATGTGTGTGTGTATATATATATATATATATATATATATATATATATATATATATATATATATATATATATATATATATATATATATATATATATATATATATATATATATATATATATATATATATATATATATATATATATAATCCCCAAAGAAGGACAAAGGAGGCCGGAAGATCACCCAAAGCTGCCCAAAGTATCATTGCTCAATGCAATATTTTTGTTATTTTGAGATATATATATATATATATATATATATATATATATATATATATATATATATATATATATATATATATATATATATATATATATATATATATATATATATATATATATATATATATATATATATACACACACATACATACATACATACATACACATACATACAGTTGCAAGAAAAAGTATGTGAACCCTTTGGAATGATATGGATTTCTGCACAAATTGGTCATAAAATGTGATCATCATCTAAGTGACAACAATAGACAATCACAGTCTGCTTAAACTAATAACACACAAAGAATGAAATGTTGCCATGTTTTTATTGAACACACCATGTAAACATTCACAGTGCAGGTGGAAAAAGTATGTGAACCCTTGGATTTAATAACTGGTTGAACCTCCTTTGGCAGCAATAACTTCAACCAAACATTTCCTGTAGTTGCAGATCAGACGTGCACAACGGTCAGGAGTAATTCTTGACCATTCCTCTTTACAGAACTGTTTCAGTTCAGCAATATTCTTGGGATGTCTGGTGTGAATCGCTTTCTTGAGGTCATGCCACAGCATCTCAATCGGGTTGAGGTCAGGACTCTGACTGGGCCACTTCAGAAGGTGTATTTTCTTCTGTTTAAGCCATTCTGTTGTTGATTTACTTCTATGCTTTGGGTCATTGTCCTGTTGCAACACCCATCTTCTGTTGTGCTTCAGCTGGTAGACAGATGGCCTTAAGTTCTCCTGCAAAATGTCTTGATAAACTTGGGAATTCATTTTTCCTTCGATGATAGCAATCCGTCCAGGCCCTGACGCAGCAAAGCAGCCCCAAAGCATGATGCCCCCACACCACCATACTTCACAGTTGGGGTGAGGTTTTGATGTTGGTGTGCTGTGCCTCTTTTTTGCCACACATAGTGTTGTGTGTTTCTTCCAAACAACTCAACTTTGGTTTCATCTGTCCACAGAATATTTTGCCAGTACTGCTGTGGAACATCCAGGTGCTCTTGTGCAAACTGTAAATGAGCAGCAATGTTTTGCTTGGACAGCAGTGGCTTCCTCTGTGGTATCCTCCCATGAAATCCATTCTTGTTTAGTGTTTTACGTATTGAAGATTCGCTAACAGAGATGTTAGCATTTGCCAGTGACTTTTGTAAGTCTTTAGGTGACATTCTAGGATTCTTCTTCACCTCATTGAGCAGTCTGCGCTGTGCTCTTGCAGTCATCTTTACAGGACGGCCACTTCTAGGAAGCGTAGCAGCAGTGCTTAACTTTCTCCATTTATAGACAATTTGTCCTACCATGGACTGATGAACAGCAAGGCTTTTGGAGATACTTTTATAACCCTTTCCAGCTTTATGCAAGTCAACAATTCTTAATCGTAGGTCTTCTGAGAGCTCTTTTGTGCGAGGCATCATTCACTTCAGGCAATGCTTCTTGTTAAAAGCAAACCTAGAATTGGTGTGTGTTTTTTATAGGGCAGGGCAGCTGTAACCAACACCTCCAATCTCATCTCATTGATTGGACTCCAGTTGGCTGACATCTCACTCCAATTAGCTCTTGGAGATGTCATTAGTCTAGGGGTACACATACTTTTTCCACCTGCACTGTGAATGTTTACGTGGTGTGTTCAATAAAAACATGGCAACATTTCATTCTTTGTATGTTATTAGTTTAAGCAGACTGTGATTGTCTATTGTTGTGACTTAGATGATGATCAGATCAAATTTTATGACCAATTTGTGCAGAAATCCATATCATTCCAAAGGGTTCACATACTTTTTCTTGCAACTGTATATATATATATATATATATATATATATATATATATATATATATATATATATATATATATATATATATATATATATATATATATATATATATATATATATATATATATATCTATATATCAAAACTGCTACAACAGATAGAGCTATATGGAAGAATTTCAGGTTACAAAGTAAACATTTCAAAATCAAAGATAATGTGGCTAAATAAATTTAAAACTGAGAAACCATACCCTTTCACTGAAGTAGAACACCTAAAATATTTGGGAACAGAAATCACAAAGCATTCCAGGAAATGGTATGGTCTAAATATAGCTAAAATTGTGAGGGAAGTAGGACAGAAATGACAAAATTGGAGTACACTGCCAGTATCATTAACTGGCAGAGTGCACTTAATAAAAATGTGTATCCTACCCAGAGTGTTATACCCATTACAGTTATTACCCTTTATGCTTGCTAGATCAGATTTAAATTATAAGATACAGCATTTAGGAAATTTATGTGGAGAGAGGAAAAAAAAAAAAAAAAATCTAGTTTCACTTCTTAAATTACAATTGCCGATTAGTAAAGGGGGTTTGGGATTACCAAACTTCCAAAAATATAATTTGGCGGCCCTGTTTACGAATTGGTCTGGAATGGTTAGCATGGACTGAATATTACAGTCATAGAGAAATTGAACAAGTATCAGTTAAAAAAATGCTCACTGTCCTATTTATTATTTGCAACACAAAAAAAAAAAAAAGGAAAATAAATATTTTATAACCCTCTGGTTGGAGACATAATCTTGACGTGGCGCAAACTGAATAAGGTATTGGGAACAAATTTCAAAGTGTCACCTTATATACCTATAGGGAAACCCTGCTTTTCCGACAGGAGACCTAGGCAAAATATTTGATAAATGGGGCAATAAAAGGATAATTAATATCTCAGCTATAGTTAATTTTAAAAGAAAAGAATATCTTTGCAATAATTTCAACAGGTATTTGATATTCCTGCATCAGAAAGATTATATTATAAGCAACTAAGACACTATATCCTGACATTGTTAAACGACAACAGTTGGAGAAAGAATCCCATATTATCAAGGGAAATTATAGAAAAACAGGAGATAAACAACATTTCTCTTTCAGCAGTAAACAAATGGATAATTAATGAACAGTTAGATTTAGGAAGAGAGAGATTAACTGTAGTATGGAGTAAAATAATGAAACAAAATATTATAGAAAAAATGATTGAGCAAAGCATTAGAAATGTTTATAAAACATTGTCAACTCCATTAAGAGAGACTCACTTTAGAGAGTTTTAAATAGTATCGGTACCAAGTATTTGCATGAGTACTTGTACTCATGCAAATGCACCGATACTTAAACCGATACCTCCACTTCCTACCCATATGCTATCTTGTGGCGTTTTTTCAAACTGCATGTTCTCATTTCATTTTAAACTGGAATGGAGACTAAACTAAAACAAATTACTACTGTTCTGCAAATAATAATAATTGCTGTTATTTGTATTATTGTAGGAGAGATTACTTTACTTCATTCAGACAAAGTACTGGGCAGTTAATAAACTGAGATTTCCAGCTCTGGCTAAAATCCCCCCCAAAATATATCTTTCTGCCCCATGCAGAAGTGTGGAAAGTGAAAGACTGTTGAACCTCTTTACCGATAGCAAAAACAGACTTATAGCTGAACATGCAGAGATGCTTCTGTTCCTTAAAAAGAACTTGCCAGAAACTTTTGAAAAAAATATTCTAATTGCTAGATTGCCTGTTATACTGCTAGTTCTCATCTTGCACAATTATGTTCAAAACATACTGTACTCTGTGGAACATCCATAGCTAGGACTGGACTTGGAATAAAAAGCAGCCCTGGAAAAATATTAAGACCAGCCCTATTTTCCGTTATGTCGGTAGAATGCAATCCCATTTTTCTCAAAGGGGTTTACTGGGACACTCCTTCCCCAATATTTTTTCAGAATTAAATTATATTATTACTTTGTATTAAATACATATATCCGATTGATGTTATATAACAGCCCTACAACCCAATTGCATTACCCCTTTAAAATTATAGCTTTCCAGCCCCCAGCTGCTGCAGCCCACCAGGAAATCTACTGGTATCCTTGTAGGCCAATCCGGAACTGACCTAAGCTTATATAATTGCAGTTATATAATTAAGTTAATTCCAATGAATAATAATTGCAGTTATATAATTAAGTTAATTCCAATGAACAATTAGGGACATATTTATCAAGCTCCGTATGGAGTTTGAGGCCCCTTGTTTGCCACCGCCAAATGCGATAAAATATTTTAAAAAAAATCGTTCCCTTTTTCACAAACTTTAGGTTTCTCACTGAAATTATTTACAAACAGCTTGTGCAATTATGGCACAAATGGTTGTAAATGCATCTCTTGGATCCCCTTTGTTTAGAAATAGCAGACATATATGGCTTTGGCGTTGCTTTTTGGTATTAGAAGGCCGCTAAATGCTTCTGCGCATCACACGTGTATTATGGCTAGCAGTGAAGGGGTTAATAAGGGAGCTTGCAGGGTTAATTTTAGCTTTAGTGTAGAGATCAGCCTCCCATCTGAAACATCAGACCCCCTGATCCCTCCCAAACAGCTCTCTTCCCTCCCCCACCTCAAAATTGTCCCCGCCATCTTAAGTACTGGCAGAAAGTCTGCCAGTACAAAAATAAAAAAGGTATATTTGGGCTTTTTTGTGTTTTTTTTTTAGCATATTTACATATGCTGCTGTGTAGGATCCCCCAACCTCACTGATCCCCCACCAAACAGCTTTCTAACCCTCCCCCTCTACCTTAATGGGCGCCATCTTGGGTACTGGCAGCTGTCTGCCAGTATCCAGTTTAGAAAAAAAATTATGCTTTATTTAATTTTTATTTTTTTTGCCCTTTTCTGTAGTGTAGCTCCCCCCCCCCACAAAGACCAACCCCCCCCCCACCCCTTCCAGATCCCTTAGAGATTGTTTTTTAATAGTTAATACTCCCGTTTTTTTCCACCTATTAACATTAAAATTTTCTGAAGTGTAGCGGATCCCACCCGCTCCCGCCCCATGCAGGCGCAGCCCCGCCCCCCCGTGCACACGTCCGTGCGCGCCCCTGTCGGTCCCGTCCCTTCCACATCACACGGCCCAACGACTAAGAGCGTATAACAGGTCAAAGGCTCTATGTAGATATTACTTTTTAGGCTGCTAGTAAAAAAATCTTGCTGCTTGCAATCTAATCCTGAGAGGGCAACATATATCAGATCACATTCACTATGTAAATACTCCAACGTAGTAATCGCCAAGAGAGAAGCATAGGTGTGGACCTTGCTATTTGCTATTTAAACTCACAGTAGAGGCGTATAGCTGGTCAAAGTCTATGTATGTGCTCCTTTTCAGCAGACAGGTAAACCTTGCAACTCACATTTTCATCTTCAAGTAAAAATATATAATCAAAGCACATTCTCTATGTGAGTGCTCGTTTTTAGTAATCACTGAAAGCGCTAGGAGAAAACTGTATCATGATTTGAGAGAATGGCTCAAGTTATGACTGGCAGTCCTTTGGAGATATGTCATGTACATGAGACGATCCAGCAACTGTCATGCCCCTCATGCAGCACCGCTGATGAGGGGGTGTCAAGCAGCCAAGAATTATAATTCCACTTGCACAACTGTCTATACGAGACAATGGAGACTCTGCTGACTCTTAAAAGGACACTTTACCCAAATTTTTTCTTTAAATGATTCTGATAGAGCATGCAATTTTAAGCAACTTTCTAATTTACTCCTATTATCAATTTTTCTTTGTTCTCTTGCTATCTTCATTTGAAAAAGAAGGCATCTAAGCTAGGGAGCCAGCCAATGTTTGGTTCATTACCCTGGACAGCACTTGTTTATTGGTGCTGTCCAATCAGAAAGGAGAACCCAGGTTGTGAACCAAAAATGGGCCGGCTTCTAAACTTGCATTCTAGCTTTTCAAATAAAGATAGCAAGAGAATGAAGAAAAATTGATAATAGGAGTAAATTAGAAAGTTGCTTAAAATTAAATGTTCTATCTGAATCATGACAGAAAAAAAGTTTGGGTTCAGTGTCCCTTTAACCCCTTAACGACCAACGACGTACAGGGTACGTCCTCAAAAAAAATTGTCCTCAATGACCAAGGACGTACCCTATACGTAGTTGGTCTTTGAAAGCTGTGGAAGCGATCCTGATCGCTTCCAGGCGCTTTCCTGTTATTGCAGTGATGCCTCGATATTGAAGCATCCTGTAATAACTGTTTTTAGCCATCTGCTTCGGATGGCTAAAAACAGTTATTACAGGATGCTTCGGAAATCGATGGCCATAATCATTGGTGGGTGGGAGCCAATGTGGGAGGCGGGTGGGTGGCCATCGGTGTCGGCCTGACAGAGTTGAGAGGCGGGATCGTGGGCGGAGTATTGGAGTTGGTGGGAACCGCTACACTATGGAAAAATGTTGTGATAATAAGTGGGAGAGAGGGGGAAGGGAATTGCTAAATAAAAGATCTAAGGGATCTGGGAGGGGGTGGGGGTTGTTTTTTGGGGGGAAAGCTACACTAGTAACCAAGATGGCTCCCAATAAGGTAGAGGGGGAGGGTTAGAGAGCTGTTGGGGGGGGGGGGGGGGAATCCTACACAGCAGAATTAAAAACAAAACAAAACAAAAAAAACACTTATTTTAGTACTGGCAGACTTTCTGCCAGTACTTAAGATGGCGGGAGAATTGTGGGGTGGGGGAGGGAAGAGAGCTGTTTGGGAGGGATCAGGGGTCTGATGTGTCAGATGGGAGGCTGTTCTCTACACTAAAGCTAAATTTAACCCTGCAAGCTCCCTAATTAACCCCTTCACTGCTAGACATAATACACGTGTGATGCGCAGCGGCATTTAGCGGCCTTCTAATTACCAAAAAGCAACGCCAATGCCACATATGTCTGCTATTTCTGAACAAAGGGGATCCCAGAGAAGCATTTACAACCATTTGTGCCATAATTTCACAAGCTGTTTTTAAATAATTTCAGTGAGAAACCTAAAATTGTGAAAAATTTAACTTTTTTTTTTTTATTCGATCGCATTTGGCGGTGAAATGGTGGCATGAAATATACCAAAATGGGCCTAGATCAATACTTTGGGGTGTCTTCTAAAAAAATATATACATGTCAAGGAATATCAGTGTTCCAATGTAACTAGCGCTAATTTTGAAAAAAAAGTGGTTTGGAAATAGCAAAGTGCTACTTGTACTTATTGCCCTATAACTTGCAAAAAAAGCAAAGAACATGTAAACATTTGGTATTTCTAAGCGCAGAACAAAGTTTAGAAACTATTTAGCATGGGTGTTTTTTGGTGGTAGTAGATATGTAACAGATTTTGGGGGTCAAAGTTAGAAAAAGTGTGTTTTTTTCCCTCATATTTTATAATTTTTTTATAGAAAATTATAAGATATTATGAAAATAATGGTATCTTTAGAAACTAATTTTAATGGTGAGAAAAACGGTATATAATATGTGTGGGTACAGTAAATGAGTAAGAGGAAAATTACAGCTAAACACAAACATAGCAAAAATGTAAAAATAGCCTTGGTCAGAAAATGGAAAAGTGCTGTGGTCATTAGGGGTTAAATAACTGCACGGGCGTGAGCACAATGTTATCTATATGGCACACATGAACTAACGCCCTCAAGCAGTGGAAGCTGTCAAATGCATTCAGATAAGAGGCGGTCTTCAGGGGGTTAGAAATTAGCATATGAGCCTTCCTAGGTTTAGCTTTCAACTAGGATTGCACCGATACCATTTTTTGAAGACCGAGTACAAGTACCGATACTTGTTTTCAAATACTCGCCTATACCAATTACCGATACTTTTTTTAATGTCATGTGACAGTTTACCAAGCACAATACAGACTAATTATTTAAGATTCCTTCTTTATAATTATGAAGGACTGTAGCTCAAAAGACATTATGAAATAAAACAGGTTTTATTTGTCACAAAGCTCACAGAACATGTTTAGAAATAAAAATATTACAATAAAATATATTAACAACAACAATAAATAACAAATATAAAATTGCAACCAACCAAAAGTGCCATACAGTAAAAAATAGAACAGAATACTGTTTAATCATGGTGAACAACACTATGGGCTAGATTACATTTGACTGGTAAGCTTTACCAATGCTCTCATTACACGTCCTACTCCATTAAAGGCTATGGGGTTAGCGCTGCGGAATCTGTTAGCGCTGCGGAATCTGTTAGCGATCTACAAATAACCAATGATAATAATAATAAATAAATGTGAAGAGAGCATTGGTAAAGCTTACCAATCAAATGTAATCTAAATCTAGTCCTATAATTGCAGGATGAGTGTTCATTGGGATTAACTTAATTTTTCCTATGAGTACTCTTCCTGCAATTCTATAAGCTAAGATGTTCCTCAGAGTACAGTATGTTTTGAACATAATTGTGCAAGATGAGAACTAGCAGTATAAAAGGCAATCTAGCAATTAGAATAATTTTTCAAAAGTTAGTGGAAAGTTCTTTTTAAGGAACAGAACAGAATCATCTCTGCATGTTCAGCTATAAGTCTGTTTTTGCTATCAGTAAGGAGGTTCAACTTTCCACACTACTGCATGGGGCAGAAAGATATTTTTGGGCCATTTTAGCCAGAGCTGGAAATCTCAGTTTATTAACTGCCCAGTACTTCAGGGGTTTGGCTGAACGCAGTACAGTGAACTCTCCTACAATAATACAAATAAGAGCAATTTGTATTGGCAGAACAGTAGTAAACAATTTTTAGTTTAGTCTCCACTCCAGCTTTAAATGAAATGGGAACATGCAGTTTGAAAAAAACGCCACAAGATAGCATATGGGTAGTAAGTGGAGGTATCGGTTTAAGTATCAGTGCATTTGCACGAGTACAAGTACTCATGCAAGTACTTGGTATCGGTACCGATACTAGTATCGGTATCGGTGCAACCCTACTTTCAACTAAGAATACCAAGAGAACAAAGCAAATTTGAGGACTAGACTGTCCCTTTAAGAAGAAGCAAATCTAATGAAAACACTGCGCTCAGCTGTCTCTGCAAGGGACATTAAAATATTGTTGCAATTACAAAAGTTAACTTTGAAATGTATTAAAGTTTTTATTTTTAATGTTCTTGTATTGAGAAATAAAACATTTTTTTGTGATGGAAAGGAATGGCCCTATCTACCAATAGATCTGTGACCTTTTTATCAGCCACTGAGCTTCTATCATACAGACCAATGTTGCAGAAACATGCACCTCTCGCTTAGTGTCAAAATACAAACAAAAAAAGCTTAAAAAATAAAAAAATTTCATGCAAACAAATAGGTAGAGAGATAGACAATATAGATAGATAGAATAGATAGATAGAATAGATAGACAAGGTAGATAGATGATAGAGAGATACATAGATAGATAGCTTAGATCAGAATTCGACAAACCCAGGAGTCAGGAAGCCACTGGCTCTTAGAATTTTACCCCTGGCTCATAACTTTTGTAATTATTCGCCATATATGTATTAAATACCACTGTATGCCTCGTAAAAAGAGAGTGTCTGGTTCCTAAATATTCTTCCAGGCTTTTAAAATTTAAACAGATTTGTCGACCACTGTCTTTGATAGATAGATTGTCCAATAGGTGCACTCTGGACAGCAACTGACAACTGGGAGTGCATAAGTACATAAACCACACAGATAGACAACACAGCACACCCTAATCTCCTCCTCACATGCGCTGTATCCTTTTAATAACTGTGACATTTTGGGGAAGACCTGTAAACAATGTTTAGGCAAACTCAAAACGGCACAGGAAAACCTTAACATCAATCCATAATCCTCAACACTCAATTAAAGTGAATATAAAGTTTTATGAATGATTATCGGGTATTTAAAAATACTATTAAAAACAGGGGCACTTTTCATGAAGCATTTTTTTTTTTTTTTTTTAAATACTTACCTTTTTCTTCAGCAAAGCCGGACCGGCGATCCCCCGCCAGCAGCTCCTCTTTTCTTACGTCAGCAATGACAAAACCGGCTTCCTCCAATCATGGCATCCTCCCCCCAGAGTGTCCATCTCGAGAGGCCACGCCATGATTGGAGGAAGCCTGTTTCGTCATTGCTGTGACAACCAGGCGTAGGATTGCCAGTCCCTCCGCTTTATTAAACAATATATACTCTTTCTTTTGCAAGACAGAATTTTTAAGAGATTGAAGGAACGTTAGTGTTTTATGTAGGCATCAGATCGTATTCAATGCATACAAGAATATTTACAATTCTCATTTTGCTAGAAAAATATGCTTTGTTTTGCAGGGTCAGGACACACCTCTTGCATGTTTATCTTATCTCATTTGTAGTCATCTATTAGGGGCAGATATAAATGAGCTTCTGTACATATTAAAATGGTCAGTAAAAGTGAAAATAAAACTTAAATCGATTGGATAAAGCACAAACTTTTAAACAACTTTTCAATTTACTTTTATTATGCGTTTTGCTTAGTTCTTTTGGTATCCTTTGTTAAAGAGTAATCCTAAGTGAGCTCTGAAGTGTGTACGTGTTTTTAGCCATCTGGCAGCAGTGTTTGCAACATTGATTATAGCATTATACACATAAATACAAACATTACGGCCATAGGCTGCTATAGACATGTGCACACTACTAAGCTCTATCAGCCTACCTAGGTTTACTCTAAAAAAAAAAAAAAAAAAAAAAGGATATCAAGAGAACAAAGTATAATTGATAACAGAAGTAAATTGGAAAGTTGTTTAAAACTCCATGCTCTATCTGAATCATTAAAGTTTAATTTTGACTTTACTGTCCCTTTAAGTAATCACTGTGCAGCATGTAGGAATATCAAGGTTCTGTACTCCACTGAAAGCACTATTTTCTCTCGGGGAAGTGGAAACACTACATTTTTTTGTGTTAAAATTACAGGAAACTCAGGCAAGATAAATAATTAAAACTGCAGTGCAAATATTTTTTAATTATCCATAATTAAACATTTTGGGCTAGATTACGAGTGGTGCACAACTGATAAGGGGTCTTGCGCATATTAGTTGAATTTAACGCGCGTCTGGATAGCGCAACTTCAGAGCTCTGGTTAAAGGGACAGTTTACTCAAAAATGTTATGCTCTTTAATTTGTTCCCAATGATCCTCTTTACCTGCTGGAGAGTATTAAATTGTTTACAAAGTATTTCCATTACCCTTATATTGGCATTTGAAATAGTTTATTTAGCCTGTGGTATCCCCACCCATCCTGAAAGTTTTTGGCCTCAAGGCCAAGCTGTATTAACACAGCCAGTAGAAGAAATTATACTCCCAGTGGGTTATAAAAGAGATACGGTAATAAATTGTTAAATTTTCTATTGTTCTCTCCAAGTATTGGTGATTGGTTTATGGACAGATATAAGATAAGGAAGCATGTATATGTACACAATGTGATAAAGTAATGAGATCTGATTATATCTACAAGCTCAACTCATTTTATTAGGTTGTGGCTTCAAAACAAAAAATCAGTTAATTCATATACACAAATAAGCCTTAAAAAAGCAAATCTCACACTTTTTTTTACTCTGCAGCTGGTAAAAAAAAGTAATTGGAAACACATTAAGGGAAAAACTATTTTAGAGTATACTGTCCCTTTAACTGTTACGCGAAATGTTGCACAGTGAAATTAATCAAAATTACATTGTACAGTTACACTCATAACACCGTCTGAGAAAAATATCTATGAAATATTCATATTTAATAAATGAAACTAAATATTTTACATTTGAATGTTCTTTACATAGGGCAGGGGTCTCAAGCTCACTGTATCTGGGGGCCAATGGCCAAGTGTGCTTCTCCGATGGGTGCCACTGGAACAAAGTGAGTGCTCTTGAACTTGATATACTAGGAACTGGAAGTGACATTTATCCAGTAGTAGTGTATGGTGGCATTTGTAGCCCACAAGAAACATATACAGTTGTGTATATTTATCTAGTGAGTGCCAAGTGAAGTGATCATTCTGGAACTGTATAACTGTTAAAAGTGACATTTATACAACCAGTACATGGTGGGAGTCTACAATGGACAATGCCTGCTTGTCTTTATAATTATCTAGTGAGTGCCTGTATAGAACATCAACTTGTTACACCTCTTAGAACCCTAAAAAATGGTGGAGCTCAAATAGATAATTTCCTAATAAACAAGGGAGGGCCAGATTAAAGTATCTTTAAGGCTGCATATGGCCCCAGGCCTGTACTTTGAGACCACTGACATAGGGCAATATGTTCCAAGTATTTTAAAATATATATTTCTATATATAGAATAGGATATAGAATAGAATATATGGAATATGGCTATGACGATCGTCTGGAGTTGCTGTGTTCTTTGTTCAGAGTAGAATTGCCTGGTATTTTGGCGATGGACTGACCGTAATAGGCGGGATCAGACTGATATACTACAGGAAAGTTCTACTCTGTGAAAAGCATTACTGGGCTAAAAGAAGCTGCACCCAGGTGGTAAATGGCCATAGAACAGGCTAACAATAAGCTGGTTGTTCGTTCCTGCAAGTGTGTGTGTAATAATAATAATAATAATATTTTTTTTTTATTATTAGGGCTGGGCGAGTTAAAAATTACTAAACCACCTTCATTTTCTAAACAAGCTCCGGGGAGAGGGGAGGAGAAGAGAGGGAGTGGGAGAAACGGGCTCAGTGGAAGTAAAAAGCAGTCTGAATAACTTGCTGCATTTACTTATTCCTGGAGATTTATTCAATAAAATAGTTGTTTTTATTTTCAAACACCTACATTACATATATACTGTAAGTATTTATGTAAAGCATTAGCCATTAAACTTTTTTTACTTACTGTGTAGATGTATGAAAATTAAAAACAAATATTTTATTGGATAAATCTCCAGGTATAAGTATATGCCAGGGCAGTGCCACATCTGTTATTCAGACTGCTTTCACTTCCACAGAGCCTCCCTCCTCCTCGAGCTTGTTTACTTTAGATTTTATAACCATGCAGACAATGGCAGTGCAGCCAGATCGATGCTATATCCTGCCCGTAGTGCAAGTTTCTTACTTGCTTGGTTGCCTGCAGCTCGCCTGGGTGAGCAACCCCCCTTGACCACGTGTCTCCACTCTTCTATGCCCCGCAGTACATAATAATAATAATAATAATAATAATAATACATACATAATATGCCCTCGCAGTACATAATACATACATAATATACACACACTTTTTTTTAACCAAAAAAAAACAAACCATCAAATATACATAGAATTATGTACTTATGAATAAATAGAACATATTAAAATTAATATTTCATGGCCGGTTAGCACACTTGAGAAAATTAGTTTGGGTTTGCGCGACTTGTTGGGTGTTAAGCTTCTTTCCACTTTTCGCACCCCATTGTATAGGAATACATTAACGCAGTCAGAATATTCAACACTGAGATACAAACAAGAATGACACCACTGTGTATTTTCAAGAAAGCTAGACTTTCTATGTGTTGTGTTAATTTTATTTTGTAATTTTCCCAATGGGCTTTGCACCCAGGATTGTCTGGGGTTAACTGCCTGAGTCCCTGCAAGTTGTGCAGCTGTCTATGAGTGCTGGTGAGCCCCAAGGGCTGTGCGTTTTGAAGCCAGGGGTAAAATTCTAGGAGTCAGTGGCTCCTGGGTTTGTCAGGCCCTGGTCTAGGATAATTAGTAGGACCAAACACAGCTACTGCAAACACATCTGCACTTGAATGCAGGGAAAGATAGATTTTAACATGGCGGCACCCATAACTAGAGGGAGGTGGGAAATAACCTCAATACTATACTTATAACATGTAGTTAGTGTTTAATGTCCTGTTAAAGGAACATAACAATAGAAAGGCCATAAAAAGTGTGGTAAAAAGAAAGCGCAAAAGAGTTGTAAAGAGTAGGGTGAAAAACTACTGAGGACGAGAGAAAAGTGTGAGGTTTGACATCTTATATGTCAAGATGATTTGTATGGTTTTCTATGTGGTGTTCAATACTATAATTGTTTCCTATTGACAATTCTAGGATTTTGCTTTATGATAAAAAAAAAAAAATATCTACTAAAGGATTAAATCAAATATGATCTTCTTACCACTTCTGTTGCTGTTGGACAGTAATATACTAAGATCACAGTGGTGAAGATGTTGATCAACAGTCCCACTATCGTAATAAGATTTGGGGCAATCCATGTTGGAACTTGTGCCACCAGCCACTCCCAAAATCCTTGCATTAAGGGCTCCAAGAGGGATTTGCCACAGCTTTGATACCGATGCTCCTCCAGTCTCTTCAGCTGATGACGTGACAATGGGGGAGTTGGCAACTCAATGAACTTGCTAAGTGCACATGTTGGTTTAGGTGTGTGTCCACAACTTGTGGGAGGTTCTGTTTGGAGATCCCCATACTTTTTCTTTGTTGCTCTCTGCCCACTCATGGAGGTCAGATATCAAATATTGGCAAGATAAAAATAAAACCCTGCAAATTAAGGAAAGGTTTGTTAAAAAAAAACTAAACAAATAAAGCACGGCAGCAGACGTATTCTCTGTTCATTCTCTGGACAACTAGTTCTCTATTTATTTAGATACAAATATGCAGGTATTTAGCTTTAAAAACATAGAGGATCTATTAGCCTTACACAAAATGAGACTACTGATTGCAGTTAGGTAATTACTAAAACATTATAAAGCCATGCAAACCACTTATTTTAATGGGAGGGCCACCAGATTTTACACAAAGGGCATTATGTGCTAAGATACAAAAACACATAGGACACATAGGAGGGGCATTTGGACACCCATGGCTATTACTTCCCTCTATGTACTGTAAAGACGTAAAACAGAACTACCACAACCCCTCCATTTTGTTCAAAATATCTATGGTGCTATCAGGTAACTTTACCACAGCAATGGCCATATAGGTATAAGAACTCTCATTTGAGAGGTCACATCCCATTTTAGTGCTTAGATAGGGGTGCTAGAGTCCCTTTAATGGTCAAGAAAACGCAAAACGTCATCTAGTAGGCAAGTGATGGCAATTCCTACCTAAAGGTTCACAAGACCCCTCATTTTAAAGAAAGGATAATCCTCTTTTTCAAATGAGAAACATGTTGTGTGTGGTGTATACTGTCATTAGAGACTAAATTGAGGCCACTATATCAACCGTAATCAAATACAATAGCAATCAACTATCAATGCCAAGGACATCTTTCCAAAATAGGGTCTCCTTTCCCTCTGTGCTTTATGGGGGGGAAATTGGTCTCTGAAAAACCTGGTATCTAGTGAACATCTGTCCCACAACTAAGCACAGTAATCAGCTGGAAATGATGGCTATCACTTGCATTTTAGTTTCTGTGCTTAATAGCGACAATCCTCCTTTTGTGCATTATGTCAGGACATTAGAATGCCATGCCACCTGCTGAATCCCTAAGAACCTTGTACTCAACAAACAAGAGATACAAGCAACTACATGCACACAAAAAAATCATACTTTCAATCAGATAGTGTCCCTACAATTGCCAGAAATATATAGCTATAAAATGTATCCCTTGACTGAATTGAACATATTTGGGCTTTTAAAGGTTTAAATCATTTCTCCATAGCAAACTCTCAAGAGTGTCTCAACTCTTTGATATGAACACACACACCAATGAGTTTACTTCTTTTGGTTAAGAGGAGAGATTGGATTAGAATATTTCATTACTACACACTAGAAAACATTCCCAGTGCACGTGATTTGCAACTAACAAAAAAAAAAAAAAACTGTGAGGTATGTGCATCTTTTTCATGGTAACTAGTCACCCCCCCCTTGACCACGAACAAGTGAAGACTATGCATACATAAGGCATGCTGCTGTATAAGTCATAGGTAACATGTACATTGCTGACGCAGAAAAAAAAAAGGAGTTAAAGGACAATCTAATGTGCCGATATGCTTTAACCATATCCCGCCGTTAGGACACAAAGGGTCACATATGAAAAATACATATGTCAAGGCTGTTTTCCTAGCTGTTTAAACAAATGTTTTGTAAAAGAACCCTGACAAATGTATTTTTCATGTGTGTCTCTTTTTAAAGCAGCAATATGGTCACCCTACATTAGAACGGCATGGAATCCCCTCGCGGTTTGGCTGTACTGAAGCCATAGGCGCTTCCTGAATGGGATTGCGGGCTGGAGGGGTGCTTAGAGTCATAGGCACCCCCTGACACAATCCCATCATTGAAATCAAGCGATCGTTCATGCGTTTTTATTTACTTATTTGTTTACATCGGAACTTTGTTCCAATGTAGACAAATAAGTATCATCAGTAAAGGGTTAATTTATTAGCACAGAAAAGCCCAGTTATTTTTGTATTTATTTATTTTTTAAATGGGGGACTGTTCACCAAAGATGTGAGCCACATTACATTATACTCACACTTGCAGGAACAAGCCAAAATTAAACGTTTATTGTTTAGATCAGTGACAGCCAACTAAACATAGTTGCCGAAGATCAATATTTTGGTATATGTAAGTTAAAAATAAACTTTCATGATTCAGATAGAAATTGTCATTTTAAGACACACTTAAATTCTTTTCTGTTATCTAATTTACTTTGCTCTCTTGGTATCCTTTGTTGAAAAAGAATGTGTACATATTCTACACTATAGGGAGTTAACTCGTCATTGGTGACTACATACATTTGTCTCTTCTCATTGCTCACCAGATGTTTTCAGCTAGCTCACAGTAGTGCAATGCTGCTCTGGAGTTGACTTTAACTAAGTGTTTAATTCCTTTGCAGGGGTTAAACACACAGTTACATGCAAGGAATAGTGCAATAATAAAATGCTCTAACATATTACAGCATTTTTGTTTTTAAACGTTTATATCCCTTTAAGGGTCACATACCACATATGGCTGGCTGCACAGAGACAGCTTTGGTTAAAGGGCTAAAACAGGTTTATAAAAAAAAAAAGACATGCTCTAATTCATTAGGTGTTAAACACACAGAAGAAATACCATTTAGGACCAGCAGTGCACTGGGGTCCGGAGCGGAAACTGACGCTGATCCAATAAGCAGCTGTAGTTACACAGCTGAGTCAAGCAGCTAGCGCTGCTGATTGAATCGGTGGCAGTTTCTACTCAAGACAAGCAGTGCTCTGCAGTATTTCTACTGTGTGTTTAATCCTTTTACGGGGGTTAATCACATAGTAACACAGGGTTGCTAGTCTTAAGATTACAGTCTATCTGAGGCTCCCCCCCCCTTCAGAGGACTCTTGAATTGTGGCCATCTTCTCTGCCCACCCACCAAAAGCACATATTTTGTAGTTCCGCCATAAAATATAGTGCAGAGGGTTGTGTGTGTCCTATGGGCTGCCAGTTGGTCATCCCTGGTTTAGACAGAGCATGCAATAAATTAAAAAAAAAAAAAAAAAAAAAAAACTCCCTAATTGACTTATATTATCAAATTTGCTTTATTATCTTGGCAACATTTTTTAAAGACTAACTGAAGCACTATGTTTTAGTTTGTTTTTTATTACACGCTCCACCAGAATCATGAAACATTCATTTTGACTTTACAGTCCCTTTATGCTAAAAGTAATGTCTAAAAATGAAATGAGATAAACCCATTGTAACTTAAGGGACATGAAAGTCAACATTAAAAATGACATGAATTTCCAATAGATCATAGAATTAAGTTGTTGCTTTTTTCAATTTACTATTACAAAAATGTACTTATATATATTCATTCCTCTTGTCACTGGTTCACCAGAAGGTGTTCTGTTCCCAGTAGTAAATTGTGGCTCCTGGGTTTACTCTTCAACAAAGGATACCAAAAAAAAAAACAAAGCAAAATAGATAATACAAGTAAATTGGAGTAGTTGTTTGTTTTAATGTTCCTGTAATAAGAAATAAAACATTTTTTTGTGTTTTAAAGGAATGGCCCTATCCACCAATAGATCTGTGACCTTTTTATCAGCCACTGAGCTTTTATCATACAGACCAATGTTGCAGAAACATGCACCTCTCACTTAGTGTCAAAATACAAACAATATGCTATGTGTTAAACCCCTAGGTGGGGGGAAGTGGTAAACACAAAAAAAGCACACAAAAAAGGCATACAGTAATAAATTTAAAAAATTTGTTTTTGCATTAGAGTGTCTGGTTAAAGTTTTTAAAAAGACAGCATAATTTATAAATTATGCATTTTCCCTTTCGTTAATCTTAGGCTAAATAAAATACGTTGCATGTCTTATAAGTAAAACATATTATAAGACCCCTTGGGGTTTCAATTGATTAAAAATTGGAGTATTCTTAAAGCAACATTTTTGTGTACTAGTATGTCAGGACACCTTGCTTGAGAATAGGGCTTAGTAAGCATTATACCACTTCTAGAACAGCAATTATGTAGTAATAGCAACTGTGCCGTTTACTAAATATACATATAGAAAACAGATCAATTGTATTATTGTTTTATTATTACAAATGTACTTTTAGCAATCCTGATCAATTACAAATAGGTGCAATATATTAATAAACCATAAATGTCTAATTAACATAAATCAAGGGCCCTACGAATGAGCTCCTACAAGGCCCCAACAACATAGCACAACATTAGATAGCATCCGGGTCTCCACAACATACCCAGTTGTGCAAAACATCGCATGTTTGTTCTATAATAAGAGACTAAGTCAAGCCTACCTTCTATTCTGGAAGCTGTGTCACGACACCTAGTCAAAGGTTGCGGCTAGATCCCATCCTGCTAAAGGACCTCCTGGCGTCACGACAGTCACGTGATTGCAATAGTCACATGGTACAGACAAAATTACTGGAAGCGGAAGACAAGAGCGGTAGACTCAAAATCAGATTCACAACATTTTACTAGGATTCTGTTGTGCGATACTTGTGCAGCTCTGCACTGAGGGGAGAGGATGTTTCAAAGAAGAAAAAAAAAGGGGGCGTGTAAATATGTTAGGGACTGGAAAGAGTTAATAAGATGATTATGTAAATGTTAATACATTCTTTGTGTATAATGATATGGTTGATTAAAACATTTGAATCCATTTTTCATTGCGTGCCATGTTACCTGTCCTATTGCACTATGATTGACAGAAAGGGATGAAGGGAGAATTGCTAATTTGTGATGGATGGGAAACAAAAGGACACTGAACCCAATTTTTTTTTCTTTCGTGATTCAGATAGAGCATGCAATTTTAAGCAACTTTCTAATTTACTCCTATTATCACATTTTCATTCTCTTGGTATCTTTATTTGAAAAGCGAGAATGTAAGCTTAGATGCCGGCCCATTTTTGGTAAACAACCTGGATTGTTCTTGCTGATTGGTGGATAAATTCACCCACCAATAAACAAGTGCTGTCCAGGCTTCTGAACCAAAAATTGTCTGGCTCCTTAGCTTATGCCTTCTTTTTCAAATAAAGATAGCAAGAGAACGAAGAAAAATTGATAATAGGAGTAAATTAGAAAGTTGATTAAAATTGCATGCTCTATCTGAATCATGAAAGAAAAAAAATTGGGTTCAGTGTCCCTTTAACCCCTTAGTGACCCTGCACGTCCTCGGCTAAAGTGAGTGCTGGAAGCGATCAAGATCGCTTCCAGGCACTATTACAGTACTGCAGGGATGCCTCGATGTCTGGGCATCCCTGCAGTGCTGTTACGGAGTGCCGGGACCGGAGCGATCACTCCCCCTTGAGTGATCACTTCCGGTTTTGCTCCACGTGGAGCCCGGCAGTGCAGCAGAGCATCCGAAGCGATCGGACACGCTTCCGATGCTCTGCTAGTGTGCTAAGTGCCTCGGTGGGTCGAGGCACTTAGTTAGTATATAAATAAAATAAATAATGGGAATAAAATATAAAATAAAAAAGCCCCACATATAGCGCCCCCCCCCTCCCCCATGAGGCTTCCAAAATGGTGATGCCCGGTGCATCATGGGGCATCTGGGGGTGTCCCTAGCCTGTCTCACCATAGGGGCAAGCTAGGGTCACCCAATCTGAGCCTTCTTAGAAAAAAAAAATAATAATAATAAAATACCCCATTTGTCTGATCATGTCAATATTTGTAAATATTGACTCTGATCAGTGTGGATCTCCCTCCCTCTCCTCACTTGCCATTTTGTTGGAGAAAGAGAGAGACCTGTATTTTAGCAGAGAGATTTATTTCTTTTATTTGTTAAAAAATTTAAAATCCAAAGGCTCTTTTCAGAGCCATTAACCCCTAGCTTGCCAGTGATCACTATAAATCACTGGCAGTAGCACAGCTGCACTTTTTTTTGCTGTCTGTGCATTTTTTTAGGGGTTAATTTTTGTTGTTGTATTTTTTTTTAAAAACTCAAAGGCTCCTTTCAGAGCCATTTAGCTAATTTAATTTAATTTAAAGACTATTTAACCCCTAGCTTGCCAGTGATCGCTATACATCACTGGCATTAGCATAGCTGTACTTTTTTGCTGTCTGTGCATTTTTTAGGGGTTAATTTTTGTTGTTGTAATTTTTTAAAAACCTAAACGCTCCTTTCAGAGCCATTTAGCTAATTTAATTTAATTTAAATAGTATTTAACCCCTAGCTTGCCAGTGATCGCTATACATCACTGGCATTAGCATAGCTGTACTTTTTTGCTGTCTGTGCATTTTTTTAGGGGTTAATTTTTGTTGTTGTAATTTTTTAAAAACCCAAAGGCTCCTTTCAGAGCCATTTAGCTAATTTAATTTAAAGAGTATTTAACCCCTAGCTTGCCAGTGATCGCTATAAATCACTGGCATTAGCATAGCTTTTTTTTTTTAAAAAAAACCAATGGCCATTTAGTTAATTTAATTTAAAGAGTATTTAACCCCTAGCTTGCCAGTGATCGCTATAAATCACTGGCATTAGCATAGCTGTACTTTTTTTTTAAAAAACCCAAAGGCCATTTAGTTAATTTAATTTAAAGAGTATTTAACCCCTAGCTTGCCAGTGATCGCTATAAATCACTGGCATTAGCATAGCTGTACTTTTTTTAAAAAAAACCCAAAGGCCATTTAGTTAATTAATTAATTTTGGTTTTCTGTGACAGATACAAAAATGTCACAGAAAAGATATAGTGTTGAGGAGGCGTATGCCATCCTTGCGTCAGAGTCAGATGCCTCTATGTCTGACTCAGACCCCAATTTTGACCCTGCCATATGCTCAGATACATCATTAGATGCAGTCTCAACTGATAGTGATGTATCTGTGGCTGCTAGCCCCCCTGCCAGCCCCCCTGCTAGCCCCCCTGCCAGCCCCCCTGCTAGAAGGAGGCGTGTTGCTGCCATTGCCGCTGAAGAGTGGGTAACGCCTCATCTCCAGAGGCCAGATATCCCACCCTTCACAGCAAATGCTGGCATAAATATAGATGTGGCAGGTTTTAGCCCCCAACAGTTTCTGGAGGTGTTTCTGGGTGATGATGTATTGGGGAACATTGTCGCCCAAACTAATTTATATGCCCATCAGTACCGTGCTGAAAAGCCTGAAACATATTTGGCAAAGCAGCAATGGGCCCCCATCAATGTGCCAGAATTTAAAAAATTCTGGGCATTGACTATGCTGATGGGCATCATAAAGAAACCCTCCGTTCGCTCCTACTGGAGCAGTAGCCCCATCTGTTCTACCCCCATTTTCTCCCAGAGTATGTCGAGGCAGAGATATGAAATGATTCTTCATTTCATGCACTTCAGCGACAACAGCCTGTGCCCCCCTAGGGAGCATCCCCAATTTGACAGGCTGTATAAAATCCGCCCCCTGATTACCCACTTTTCTGCCAGGTTTGCAGAGGCTTATACACCTGGAAGGAATATATTCGTTGATGAATCCCTGATGAAGTATAAGGGAAGGCTGGGATTCAAGCAGTATATTCCTTCCAAGCGCTCCCGGTATGGGGTAAAGGTGTATAAGCTCTGTGAGAGCGAGACTGGGTATACTCAGGCCTTCCGGGTGTATGAGGGAAAGGATAGCCACCTTGACCCTCCAGGTTGCCCAGAACATATGGGAACCACTGGCAAGATTGTCTGGGACCTGATATTACCCCTAATGAACAAAGGGTATCACTTGTACTTAGACAATTTTTATACAAGTGTCCTTTTGTTCAAGCTACTGTATTGCTTTGATACAGTAGCTTGCGGTACTATTAAAAAGAACCGCAAAGGTTTCCCAGGACAACTTGTACGCACCCGGCTACGAAGGGGGGAGACCTCTGCTCTGCGCCAAGAGGAGCTGTTGGCACTGAAGTACAGAGACAAGAAGGATGTATACCTTCTTACCACCATCCACACAGAGAGGACGGTGGCGGTCTCTGTACGTGGCAGAGCTGAGATCATAAGGAAGCCAGTGTGCATCAAGTCTTATAACAGACATATGGGTGGGGTTGATCTGGCAGATCAGCTGCTGCAGCCCTACCTAATTATGCGGAAGACAAGGGCCTGGTACACAAAGGTTGCAATTTACCTAATGCAGATTGCAACCCACAACGCTTTTTTGTTGTTCAAAAAAGCAAACCCCGGAATGAAACTGACTTTTTTACAATTTCAGCTCCAGATCATTTCGGGGATTTTGTACCATGATGCACCTGCTCCCCGGGCGGTGATGGGAGAGAGCAGAGTTGGGGCTACTCATTTTATTTTTAAAATCCCCCCTACTGCCGCAAAGCAGAGACCACAAAAAAAATGCAGAGTCTGTACCAAGAGGGGGCAGAGAAGGGACACTGTATATCACTGTCCTGATTGCCCTGGACAGCCTGGACTCTGCATTGGGGACTGCTTCAAGCGGTACCATACAATGGTCAATTTTTAAAAAATAAATAAATTTGCTGTTATTTTTTTTTTGTTATGTTTACTGTTAAATTTTTTGTTATTTTTTTACTTTTAATGTGCCAGATTTTTACATTTCACTAATATATTTTTTTTTCTAAAATGGGGCTGTTCTTTTTTTTTTTTTTACAAAAACCCCTGTCAAACCTATGCATGGGGACATAGGTGTACTCAGGGTGCCTAGCAGAAAACAACCTGTAGTATTTTTTTTTGCACTAACTTACAACAGTCTCTCCTAAATCATAGTCAAAAAGCAATGTGTGTGTAAAAATGAAAATTGAAAAAATGCCACCATACACTTTCTCCAATTTTTTTAGCTAAAACAGTTACTTCAAATGCATCAAAGCACACCATATACAATACCTTGGGGTGTCAACATTTCAAAAATATGCACATTCATGGCAATAAATAAAAGTGGGGTTTACAATAGGCCCCAAACTAAAGATAGGCCTATCAGAAGAAATACTCTCACTTAATAACTAAAATCACAAGTCATAAAATTGTAACATAACCTTCCCAAAATCCTGGCAAACCTATGCATGGGGGGCATAGGTGTACTCAGGGTGCCTAGCAGAAAACAACCTGAAGTATTTTTTTGCACTAACTTACAACAGTCTCTCCTAAATCATAGTCAAAAAGCAATGTGTGTGTAAAAATGAAAATTGAAAAAATGCCACCATACACTTTCTCCAAATTTTTTTAGCTAAAACAGTTACTTCAAATGCATCAAAGCACACCATATACAATACCTTGGGGTGTCAACATTTCAAAAATATGCACATTCATGGAAACAAATAAATTGGGGTATGTTAAAATACCCCCAAAAAGACAATAGGCAAAGAAAATATGTTAAATGTGAAAAAAAAATCACAAACGCATGTTGGACATTTGGCATTACACCCCCCGAACAAGCCAAGAAACTTATGCATAGGTGGTATCACTGTACTCAGGAGATGTTGGTGAACACATATTGGGGTCTTCTTTGGCAGTAACACATAACAGGAGCTGAGAATTCATGTCTAAAGTACAATGTGTGTGAAAAATAACACACAAAAAATGACTGCCTAATAGTTTGACAAAGAATTAGTGCATGGAAAGTGTTAAAATACCAGCATTTGAAATACCCTAGGGTGTCTACTTTTCAAAAATATATGGTTTGATGGGGGTAAATTACATTGGCCGGCTTCAGAAATGTCCTACATAGGACATGGGTGCATGGGATGTGAAAATTCCAAGTTGAAAAACTGGAATGCGCCCCCTAAAAATAAGGCCTTTTAGCCCCCAGAGAACCCAACACACCTATACATGGGTGGTATCACTGTACTCAGGAGATGTTGTTGAATACATATTGAGGTTTTTTTTGGCAGTAACACATAACAGGGACTGAGAATATATGCCTAAAGTACAACGTGTGTGAAAAATAACACAAAAAAAATGACTACCCAAAAGTTTGACAAAGACTAGTGGTTGAAATAGTGCATGGAAAGTGTTAAAATACCAGCATTTGAAATACCCTAGGGTGTCTACTTTTAAAAAATATATGGTTTGATGGGGGTAATTTACATTGGCCGGCTTCAGAAATGTCCCAAATAGGACATGGGTGCATGATGACAGATGTGAAAATTCCAAGTTGAAAAACTGGAATGCGCCCCCTAAAATTAAGGCCTTTTAGCCCCCAGAGAACCCGACACACCTATACATGGGGGGTATCACTGTACTCAGGAGATGTTGTTGAATACATATTGAGGTTTTTTTTGGCAGTAACACATAACAGGGACTGAGAATATATGCCTAAAGTACAATGTGTGTGAAAAATAATGCAAAAAAATGACTACCTAAAAGTTTGACAAAGACTAGTGGTTGAATTAGTGCATGGAAAGTGTTAAAATATCAGCATTTGAAATACCCTAGGGTGTCTACTTTTCAAAAATATATGGTTTGATGGGGGTAATTTACATTGGCCGGCTTCAGAAATGTCCCAAATAGGACATGGGTGCATGATGACAGATGTGAAAATTCCAAGTTGAAAAACTGGAATGCGCCCCCTAAAATTAAGGCCTTTTAGCCCCCAGAGAACCCGACACACCTATACATGGGGGGTATCACTGTACTCAGGAGATGTTGTTGAATACATATTGAGGTTTTTTTTGGCAGTAACACATAACAGGGACTGAGAATATATGCCTAAAGTACAATGTGTGTGAAAAATAATGCAAAAAAATGACTACCTAAAAGTTTGACAAAGACTAGTGGTTGAATTAGTGCATGGAAAGTGTTAAAATACCAGCATTTGAAATACCCTAGGGTGTCTACTTTTCAAAAATATATGGTTTGATGGGGGTAATTTACATTGGCCGGCTTCAGAAATGTCCCAAATAGGACATGGGTGCATGATGACAGATGTGAAAATTCCAAGTTGAAAAACTGGAATGCGCCCCCTAAAATTAAGGCCTTTTAGCCCCCAGAGAACCCGACACACCTATACATGGGGGGTATCACTGTACTCAGGAGATGTTGTTGAATACATATTGAGGTTTTTTTTGGCAGTAACACATAACAGGGACTGAGAATATATGCCTAAAGTACAATGTGTGTGAAAAATAATGCAAAAAAATGACTACCTAAAAGTTTGACAAAGACTAGTGGTTGAATTAGTGCATGGAAAGTGTTAAAATACCAGCATTTTAAATACCCTAGGGTGTCTACTTTTCAAAAATATATGGTTTGATGGGGGTAATTTACATTGGCCGGCTTCAGAAATGTCCCAAATAGGACATGGGTGCATGATGACAGATGTGAAAATTCCAAGTTGAAAAACTGGAATGCGCCCCCTAAAATTAAGGCCTTTTAGCCCCCAGAGAACCCGACACACCTATACATGGGGGGTATCACTGTACTCAGGAGATGTTGTTGAATACATATTGAGGTTTTTTTTGGCAGTAACACATAACAGGGACTGAGAATATATGCCTAAAGTACAATGTGTGTGAAAAATAATGCAAAAAAATGACTACCTAAAAGTTTGACAAAGACTAGTGGTTGAATTAGTGCATGGAAAGTGTTAAAATACCAGCATTTGAAATACCCTAGGGTGTCTACTTTTCAAAAATATATGGTTTGATGGGGGTAATTTACATTGGCCGGCTTCAGAAATGTCCCAAATAGGACATGGGTGCATGATGACAGATGTGAAAATTCCAAGTTGAAAAACTGGAATGCCCCCCCTAAAATTAAGGCCTTTTAGCCCCCAGAGAACCCGACACACCTATACATGGGGGGTATCACTGTACTCAGGAGATGTTGTTGAATACATATTGAGTTTTTTTTTGGCAGTAACACATAACAGGGACTGAGAATATATGCCTAAAGTACAATGTGTGTGAAAAATAATGCAAAAAAATGACTACCTAAAAGTTTGACAAAGACTAGTGGTTGAATTAGTGCATGGAAAGTGTTAAAATACCAGCATTTGAAATACCCTAGGGTGTCTACTTTTCAAAAATATATGGTTTGATGGGGGTAATTTACATTGGCCGGCTTCAGAAATGTCCCAAATAGGACATGGGTGCATGATGACAGATGTGAAAATTCCAAGTTGAAAAACTGGAATGCGCCCCCTAAAATTAAGGCCTTTTAGCCCCCAGAGAACCCGACACACCTATACATGGGGGGTATCACTGTACTCAGGAGATGTTGTTGAATACATATTGAGGTTTTTTTTGGCAGTAACACATAACAGGGACTGAGAATATATGCCTAAAGTACAATGTGTGTGAAAAATAATGCAAAAAAATGACTACCTAAAGGTTTGACAAAGACTAGTGGTTGAATTAGTGCATGGAAAGTGTTAAAATACCAGCATTTGAAATACCCTAGGGTGTCTACTTTTCAAAAATATATGGTTTGATGGGGGTAATTTACATTGGCCGGCTTCAGAAATGTCCCAAATAGGACATGGGTGCATGATGACAGATATGAAAATTCCAAGTTGAAAAACTGGAATGCGCCCCCTAAAATTAAGGCCTTTTAGCCCCCAGAGAACCCGACACACCTATACATGGGGGGTATCACTGTACTCAGAAGTTGTTGTTGAACACATATTGAGGTGTTTTTGGTCAGTAACATATAACAGGAACTGAGAATCCATGCCTAAAGTACAATGCGTGTGAAAAATAACACACCAAAATGACTACCCAAAAGTTTGACAAAGACTGGTGGTTGAATTAGTGCATGCAAAGTGTTAAAATACCAGCATTTGAAATACCCTAGGGTGTCTACTTTTTAAAAATATATGGTTTGATGGGGGTAATTTGCATTGTCCGGCTTCAGAAATGTCCCAAATAGGACATGGGTGCATGACGACAGATGTGAAAATTCCAAATTAAAAAACTGGAATGCGCCCCCTAAAAATAAGGCCTTTTAGCCCCCAGAGAACCCAACAGACCTATACATGGGTGGTATCACTGTACTCAGGAGATGCTGCTGAAGACATATTGGGGTGTTATTTGGCAGTAACCCTTAACGTTCTCAGTAAATGTATTCTTGAATTGCTATTTTGTCAAAAAATCACCACTTTTTTTTTTCAAACTTTGGCATAGATTGGTGGTAAAATAGTTGCATGGAAAGAGTCAAAATACCCCATGTTTAATACCTTAGGTTGTGTTCTTTTAAAAAATATATATATGTGAAGGGTTAATCAGGGATTCCTGACAGATATCAGTGTTCCAATGTAACTATCGCTAATTTTTTTTTAAATTTTTTGGAAATAGCAAAGTGCTACTTGTACTTATTGCCCTATAACTTGCAAAAAAAGCAAAGAACATGTAAACATTGAGTATTTCTAAACTCAGGACAAAATTTAGAAACTATTTAGCATGGGAGTTTTTTGGTAGTTGTTGAAGTGTAGGAGATTTTGAGGGTCAAAGTTAAAAAAGTGTGTTTTTTTCAATTTTTTCCTCATATTTTATAAATTTTTTTATAGTAAATTATAAGATATGATGAAAATAATGGTATCTTTAGAAAGTCCATTTAATGGCGAGAAAAACAGTATATAATATGTGTGGGTACAGTAAATGAGTAAGAGGAAAATTACAGCTAAACACAAACACCGCAGAAATGTAAAAATAGCCTTGGTCCCAAACGGACAGAAAATGGAAAAGTGCTGCGGTCATTAAGGGGTTAAAGGTCCATTATAGAGGGAAAATTATATGCTCTAATTCTTTACAGCATGCACTTTTAACAATAGCGACCCTGCAGTGCTAAGTGTTCAAAGGAGTCAAAGTGATGGTAAATTCTAGGGTTTCAGGTTTCAGACGCTAGGATTTACCATCACTAAAAATAAATAGTACTTTCAGTCATCACTTTATAAAAAAAAATGTGCTAAACTTACACTTTCTGTGTCCTCAGTAAACTCAGTGGCTCCGGCCACCCACATCACAGCGCTCTGAGGTGACGTTTCCACCTCCAAACCAATAGCCATGCTGGCATACAGAACACTGTCATACGACTAGCACAGTTATTGGTTTAGAGGTGGAAAGGAGACCTAATTGAAACAAAGAGTGCTGTGCCGTGGGGGGCCAGAGACGCTGAGTGAAGCGAGAAGGCCACGGCACAGAAAGGGTAAATTTAGCACATTTTCTTATAAAGTGACAACTGCAAGTCCTATTTTTTGTAGTCATGGTAAATCCTAATTTAATTTAGTGTTTAGCCCCTTGACGACACACGTTGTACTGGGTACGTCATACACAAACTGGTCATTAAAGACCTGTACGTCGTTAGGGGTTTAAACCGGCTGAAAGCGATCCTGATCACTTCCAGACGCTTTCAAGGTATTGCCGTGATGCCTCGATATTGAGGCATCACTGCAATACCTTATTTGAAGATCTGTGAGGACAGAGAGAAGAGAGGCGCCTTATGGGACAGTATCACTCGTCACAGGGAGGATAAAAACAAACAGCCCAGAGCGGGGGTACTCACAAGAATGGCAGCATAAAGGTATGCCTCACAACGCAGGACGGGACCTTAGTCGCCCGACAGACAAGCCAGCAGGAGAAATCCCAGGAGTCCAGGACCCAATCAGCAACCGCTAACTGCAATACGTCACAGAGGAGCTGTCTGTGGCGCGTCCAATCACCGGCTGTTACCTGTTTGTATTTCCAAAAGATATTGTGATCCTATGTATCCACTCATCAGCTTGAGATGACACATTCTGTTCTAACATCCATGGCAGATTCTCTAGGAAAATATCCCCTGATGGTATATTGCTAGATGTAGATGAAGTATTCACTCTTCTGTTTGGCCAATGTCAGATTTATATGTTTATAATTTACCTGTGACTGTTATGGGTAAACAGCACTGGGAGGCCCTGACCGCTCACAGAAAGACCGGGAATACATGCTGATTCAAACCTGAGCGTAACGGACCGGTTGCTATGGCCATTCTTGTGAGTACCCCCGCTCTGGGCTGTTTGTTTTTATCCTCCCTGTGACGAGTGATACTGTCCCATAAGGCGCCTCTCTTCTCTCTGTCCTCACAGATCTTCACTTTGTCTTCTCTTCTAAGAGTGCTGCCTCGTCTTCCGAGTGTTTTGCTGGTTCAAGAACCTCCTCATCTTTGTGATCATTCCTTGGTCAAGCTCCACTTCACTATTTGCGCACCTCCAAGAGAGTCCACTTTCTCTTTTTCTCAATACCTTATTTGGCACACCGATGCAGAGAGGGCCACTCTGTGGCCCTCTCTGCATTGGCCAGCAATGGTGCCGATCGTTGGTGGGTGGGAGCAGCTGCAGGGAGGTGGGTGGGCGGCCCATCGCTGGACTAGTTTCAGCAAGGTGGGCGGGAGAGCGCGTGTGGCTGACCGATCAACAGATCAATGCTGGATCTATGGGAGAAGGGAGAGGGGAAATATTGTTTGGAAAGGGGATCTGGGAGGGGGTAGGATATTGAGGGGGGCAGCTTCACTACGGAAAAATGGGGTAAAATAAAAAAAGCACATTTGTTAAGAAATTGGGTACTGGCAGGCAGCTGCCAGTACCTAAAATGGCCACATATAGGAAGAGGGGGGAGGTTAAGAGAGCTGTTTGGGGAGGATCGTGGAGGTTGGGGGGTTAGGGGGGGAACCTACACTGCAGAAACTATGTATCTTTTTTTTTTTTTTTAAAAAAAGCTTTTATTTCAGTACTGGCAGACTTTCTGCCAGTACTTAAGATGGCGGTGACAATTGTGGGATGGGGAGGGAAAAGAGCTGTTTGTGAGGGGTCAGGGAGGGATCAGGGGGTTGAATGTGTCAGGTGGGAGACTGATCTCTACACTAAAGCTAAAATTAACCATACAAGCTACCTAATTAACCCCATTCACTGCTGGGCATAATACAAGTGTGGTGCGCAGCGGCATTTAGCGGCCTTCTAATTACCAAAAAACAATGCCAAAGCCATATATGTCTGCTATTTCTGAAGAAAGGTAATCCCAGAGAAGCATTTACAACCATGTGTGCCATAATTGCACAAGCTGTTTGTAAATAATTTCAGTGAGAAACCAAAAGTTTGTGAAAAAGTTAGCAATTTTTTTTATTTGAATCGCATTTGGCCGTGAAATGGTGGCATGAAATATACCAAAATGGGCCTAGATCAATACTTTGGGTTGTCTACTAAAAATATATATATAAATATACATGTCAAGGGATATTCAGGGATTCCTGAAAGATATCAGTGTCCCAATGTAACTAGCGCTAATTTTGAAAAAAAGTGGTTTGGAAATAGCAAAGTGCTACTTGTACTTATTGCCCTTTAACTTGCAAAAAAAGCAAAGAACATGTAAACATTGGGTATTTCTAAAATCAGGATAAAATGTAGAAACTATTTAGCATGGGTGTTTTTTGGTGGTTGTAGATTTGTAACAGATTTTGGGGATCAAAGTTAGAAAAAGTGAGTTTTTTTCAATTTTTTCATCATATTTTAAATGAGTAAGAGGAAAATTACAGCTAAACACAAACACCACAGAAATGTAAAAATAGCCCTGGTCCTTACAGTGGCGGATCCAGAGCCTGGTCTCGGGAGGGGCACTTCCAGATTTTTTTGTGGCGGGGGATAGAAAATAATGAGTGCTTATAGAACAGACTATTTTATTTAACCTATCGTACAGCTCTAACCTTATTTAAAAACAGTCACATTTGTCTTTCCAAATTATGGATTTAAAAAATTAGAAACAGGTGACATTTAACCACATATAACTTTATTATTTAACAGTTTTGTAGACTTATTTTAGCTAAGCTGAGCAACAATTATCCTGACTGATATGCACCAATAAGTATAATCAATATTTCTTACAAAAACACAATTAGAAGTCCCTGTGTGTGTATTTGTGAATGTATGTGTGTGTGTTTAACTATGTGTGTGTATATTTATGTGTGTGTGTGTGTGTATGTATTTGTGTGTGTATGTACTGTATGTTTGTATATATATATATATATATATATATATATATATATATATATACACACACACACATATATATATACACACACATATACATATATATATATACACACACACACACACACACACATATACATATATATATATATATATATATATATATATATATATATATATATATATATATATATATATATATATATATATATATATATATATATATTCAAACTAAGGAAGAATCTAGAAACTGCAATATTTCTAATTATTTATGCACATGTAGCTCCTCCTGTTGTCAGATTTACACACAGTCATACACAATCTTAAAACTTCACAATGAAGTCTGCTTATTTATAGTCTCTCACACTTAACTACACACACATGCTGTCAGCCTAACAAAGCACACTCAAACATGCATATATATATATATACATACACACATTCACATACTCTGTCACAGACATTCAGTCAGACATACACAGACTGCCTCACATATAGTGTCACACATACACAGTCACACTCACACATACAGTTACACACACTGTCAATGCTGTCACACATACACAGTCACACACATACAGTTACACAGTCACACATACAGTTACACACACTGTCAATGCTGTCACACATACACAGTCACACACATACAGTTACACAGTCACACATACAGTTACACACACTGTCAATGCTGTCACACATACACAGTCACACACATACAGTTACACAGTCACACATACAGTTACACATACACTGTCACACACACACTGTCACACACAGTTACACAAACACTGCCACACATACAGTTACACACACAAACACAGTACATGAATCATAGTTGTAAAAAGTATATTCATATAACAGTGGTTATGCAAAATAGTGGAATGGGTAATAAATGATCAATTTTTTTAAATAATAACTATTTTCAAGTAGACTGTCCCTTTCTCCCAAAGAAGTGCTGTTCAGAAAAGGAACTGTAAAAATGTGTGCCTTTAAAAGCTTCTCTAAGGCAAAATGAACACACAGGTGCAGGGCAGCATTTACTATAAATTGACTTAGAAGTGAATTTTAATGGCCTGATTCAGATAGAGTATTAAATAAGAAATGTACCTTTTTCTCTGTTTGTAGGTAGTAGTATATAAATGTAAACCTAGTACCTACCTACTCAGTCGCACTCGCAAGCAGGGCAGCATGTGTAGACTACAGAGCAGAACGCAGGTCTTTTTTTGCTGTTGTGACGTCACGCGCGTGATCACGTGACGTCCGACAGTCTCACAGAGGCAGCATGCAAGGTGCAGGCTGAGCCTGAGGAATCAGATGACATGATGTACGCACGGCGCAGGGTCAGGGTGCAAGTGCAGACTAGTCCTGCTGCCGCCACTACAGCTGACTCAGAGACAAGTTCAGTATATTCTCGGGGGGGGCAATTGCCCCGTTGCCCCCCCCCCCTGGATCCGCCACTGGGTCCTTAAGGGTAAGAAATTGAAAAATGGCCTTGTCCTTAAGGGGTTCGAGTGATGGTAAATCCTAGCGTTTTTGAACACTAAATTAAAGTGATGGTAAACTTTCCCCTTTGTATAAACAGATCCGTTAGCGATATTTTAGGTGGAGTTTAGTTCATCAGTTGTAATTAAGATACGCTTTAACTTTTTAATGTAGTGCTGAAATTCTAATACCCCGCACTCGTCAAAAATATTTTTTTGTGAGCTAACAGTTTAAACAGTTCTCTAATTGGAGCTTTAGCTACAAAAAAATATTGTGTGAGTGCCATATGGCTAAAGAGTCGATTGGAGAACAGTTCAAACCGTTAGCTCACAAAAACAAAATTCGTTTTAAAGTTGGTGGCCGGAGTGCGGGTATTTGAATTTCAGCGCTACATTTAAAAAGCAAGTTAAAGCGCATCTTCATTAAAACTGATTAATTAATCTCCATCTAAAATATTGCCCACATTCTGGATCAGTTTATACAAAGAAGAAAGTTTACCATCACTGTGTCTTTCTCTATCTATATGTGTGTGTGTCTGTTTTTCTCACCTCTTCTTCCTTATTTATTGCTCCTTCAGTTACTGTCTCTCTTTTGCCTTTTTTTTATCTCTGTCTCTCTCTTGTCCCATCTCGCTCTCGTCTCTGTCTCTCAACCCTACTTTCTGTCTTGCTCTGGTGGGTTTGCCTTTCTGTGTTTGTCTAACCCTCTGTGTCTCTTTCTGTTTATGTGTCTTCCTCTCTGTCATTCTCTCTTACCTTTTTCTTTCTCTGTCGTTCCTTCTCTTTGTGTCTATCTTTGTGTGTCTCACTCTCTGTATCTTTGTGTGTGTGTCTCTTTCTGTTTATGTGTCTTCCTCTCTGTCATTCTCTCTTACCCTTTTCTTTCTCTGTCGTTCTTTCTCTTTGTGTCTATCTTTGTGTGTCTCACTCTCTGTGTGTGTGTCTTTCTGTTTATGTGTCTTCCTCTCTGTCATTCTCTCTTACCTTTTTCTTTCTCGGTCGTTTCTTCTCTTTGTGTCTATCTTTGTGTGTATCACTCTCTGTGTGTTTCTCTCTTTCTGTTTATGTGTCTTCCTCTCTGTCATTCTCTTACCCTTTTCTTTCTCTCTCATTCTTTCTCTTTGTGTCTATCTTTGTGTGTCTCACTCTCTGTATCTTTGTGTGTGTGTCTCTTTCTGTTTATGTGTCTTCCTCTCTGTCATTCTCTCTTACCCTTTTCTTTCTCTGTCGTTCCTTCTCTTTGTGTCTACCTTTGTGTGTCTCACTCTCTGTGTGTGTGTCTCTTTCTGTTTATGTGTCTTCCTCTCTGTCATTCTCTCTTACCCTTTTCTTTCTCTGTCGTTCTTTCTCTTTGTGTCTATCTTTGTGTGTCTCACTCTCTGTATCTTTGTGTGTGTGTCTCTTTCTGTTTATGTGTCTTCCTCTCTGTCATTCTCTCTTACCCTTTTCTTTCTCTGTCGTTCCTTCTCTTTGTGTCTATCTTTGTGTGTCTCACTCTCTGTGTGTGTGTCTCTTTCTGTTTATGTGTCTTCCTCTCTGTCATTCTCTTACCCTTTTCTTTCTCTCTCGTTCTTTCTCTTTGTGTCTATCTTTGTGTGTCTCACTCTCTGTATCTTTGTGTGTGTGTCTCTTTCTGTTTATGTGTCTTCCTCTCTGTCATTCTCTCTTACCCTTTTCTTTCTCTGTCGTTCCTTCTCTTTGTGTCTATCTTTGTGTGTCTCACTCTCTGTGTGTGTGTCTCTTTCTGTTTATGTGTCTTCCTCTCTGTCATTCTCTTACCCTTTTCTTTCTCTCTCGTTCTTTCTCTTTGTGTCTATCTTTGTGTGTCTCACTCTCTGTATCTTTGTGTGTGTGTCTCTTTCTGTTTATGTGTCTTCCTCTCTGTCATTCTCTCTTACCCTTTTCTTTCTCTGTCGTTCCTTCTCTTTGTGTCTATCTTTGTGTGTCTCACTCTCTGTGTGTGTGTCTCTTTCTGTTTATGTGTCTTCCTCTCTGTCATTCTCTTACCCTTTTCTTTCTCTCTCGTTCTTTCTCTTTGTGTCTATCTTTGTGTGTCTCACTCTCTGTATCTTTGTGTGTGTGTCTCTTTCTCTTTGTAGACCTAATGACCAAAAAGTTGCCAGCATGGAGAGAAATCACACAAAAAGTTTGAGGTTATTTTTTGAGCATTATTTTGTCATGTAGGTGTCTCTCACACCCAGATCCCGCATAGAGAGATAAACTGCTCTCAAGCTATTTGCCTTTCTAAACTTGTTTGAGGGCTCTCACAATACTAATGAGACATCTTTGATCATCTCGCCAGTGCTGAGAGCTTTAGATCATCAGGTTCTATGTCTCAAACCTTTTTCTACCTCTTTCCCAGGGGCGTAACTAAAGGGGTTTCAGAAGTCTCAATTGAGACTAAGCCCACAACTCTTAAAGGGACATGAAACCCCAAAAAAAAACTTCCATGATTTAGGTAGAAGATACAATTTTAAACAACTTTCCAGTTTACTTCTATTATCAAATTTGCTTCATTCCCTTGGTATCATTTGTTGAAGGAGCAGTAATGAACTACTTGTTTATAACGGAACACAGGGGTGAGCCAATGACAATAGGTATATAAATGCATCCACCAATCAGCAGCTAGAATCTAGGTTTTTTGCTGCTCCTGAGCTTACCAAGATAACCCTTTTAGCAAAGGATAGCAAGAGAAGGAAGCAAATTAAATAATAGAAGTAAATTATTAAAATTGTATATTCTGTCTAAATCATGAAATACATTTTTAGGGTTTCATGTCCTTATAAGGGGGCCCATCTGGGGCCTGTAAACAGTATTGGCAGTACTCCCCCTGCATCATGTCTGACCCCTGTGTGTGCTTCCCTGCAAAACAATGATCACAAACCTGCCACCATATTTGTAAACAAATGCTAAGCATATCCTCTGGAACAGGATTCTTCAAACCAGGGGTCGGGACCCATTATTGGGTCACGACTTGTGTGTGTGCTGTATGAGAGTGTGTGTGATGTGTATATGTGTAATATTAGAAAGTGTGTTGTATGAGAGTGTGTATGGGGTTTGTATTGTATTAGAGTGTATGTGTGTAATATGAGAGTGTGTATGTTGCATGAGAGTGTGTATGTGTAATATGAGAAGGTGTGTTGTATGAGAGTGTGTATGTGTGTTGTATGTAAGTGTGCATGTGTAATAGCAGAGTGTGTATTTGTAATATGAGAGTGCATGTTGTATGAGAGCGTGTATGTGTAATGTAAAAGTGTGCATGTTGTATGAGAGTGTGCATGTTGTATGAGAGTGCATGTTGTATGAGAATGTGTATGTGTAATGTGAGAGTGTATGTTGTATGAGAGTGTGTAGCGTGTGTATAGTATGAGAGCGTATGTGTTGTATGAATGTGTCTATGTGTAATATGAGAGTGTGTGTGGTGTTTGTATTGTATGAGAGTGTGTATGTTGTATGAGAGTGTGTATGTTTAATATGAGAGTGAGTGGCGTGTGTATAGTATGAGAGTGTTTGTGTTGTATGAAAGTGTCTATGTATAATATGAGAGTGTGTGTGGTGTTTGTATTGTATAAGAGTGTGTATCGCTATCTAGCTATCGCTATCTTTATTTGAAAAAGAAGGCATTCGATTAAGGAGCAAGCCAATTTTTGGTTTATACCCTGGACAGCACTTGTTTATTGGTGCTGTCCAATCGGTGAGGACAACCCAGGTTGTGAACCAAAAATGGTCCGGCTTCTAAACTTACATTCTTGCTTTTCAAATAAAGATAGCAAGAGAATGAAGAAAAATTGATAATAGGAGTAAATTAGAAAGTTGCCTAAAATGGTATGCTCTATCTGAATCATGAAAGAAAAAATTTGGGTTCAGTGTCCCTTTAAATCGTGGTTTTCATTTTTAGTATAACAACTTTTCAGATTATTTTACAGTATATCAAACCATTACTGATTTGGTTATATATCATTAGATTTGTTAACGTGAATTAATGAAACTATTGTGAGGTGAACTATCTCCAGTTTAATATGTTAATCATTAATATTTTATCAACTTTTCAGATGTACTTTATTGTAAGGAGAAAAATAACGAGTAACTTAATAATTTAAATAGTTTTATTTAACCAAAGAAAAATAACTATCTTAAAGTGAATGTAAATTATACGGTTTTTAATGTACACTACCAAATCTCAATAAACTTACAATTGAAACCGCAATGTTTTTTTTTCCCAATAATCATGTTATCATATTATTAATATTACAACTTATCTCCGTTTTGAATAATAACGCCTCCCATCCTGGACTTCCTGTATTCTGACTACATTGCGTATAGAGCAGTCCCGCTTGCTCTATTACGTAGTCCTGAAGCGCGCTCCCGAAGATAAATCAATTAGCGCATGCGTTTTAAAACTACGGCTAATATGCGCATGCGTGCCCTGATCCATTTCGAATCATCTGCAAACAAATTCACATTGCGCCTGCGTGTTTTCGCCGCATGCGCTAGACGTGGACGAACATTGCTTGTTGATCACGATTCGGAAGGGAACGCATGCGCAGTTAGATCGCGTGACGGAGAAAAAAGGGGCTGGACACCACAGGGTATAATCTATTATTCGTTTAAGGAACTGTCCATCAACTTAGAAATGAGGGACAAGATTGCGGGCGGAGGAATAAAGTAAGAAAAATACAGATAAATAACTTTATATTCTGATTTGTTATTCAATTATAAAAAAATCATGACTTAAACTAACGTTTATTTTTGGAGATTCACAACATGAGGATGAGAGGTGACCGTGACTTTACATTCACTTTAATAATAACAATTTTCCAATTTACTTTTCTTATCTAATTTGCTTTGTTCTGTTATTATCCACTGTTGAAATGCATACATAGGTAGGCTAAGAAAAAATGCACTACTGTGAACTAGGGGCGCGATCCGATATACGACGCAGATTTCGGCGCAAGTGTGGAAACCTGCGCCACCCGTAGTTTCATCTCGCAGAGCGACCTATCACATATACGGCACAGACAGTTACTAAAGTGCCGTAAGTCGGACAAACTAGCGATGTCCAGAAATAAGCGTAAGTACAAATTTCTGGAGTCGCCAGTGACTTACGGCACTTCAGAAACTGCCGCCGCATAAAAAAACGAACTAAAGTATAAAATCTCCCGTTACTGTCTAACACGCCTCCCAAAAATAACCCGACACATTTACCCCTCTATCCGCAATCCCCCCTCTCACTCCTAATAATAAATATATTAACCCCTAAACCGCCGCTCCCGGACCCCGCTGCCAGCTACATTAAATGTCTTACCCCCTAATCTGACTCCCTACACCGCCACCAGCTACATTAAATGTTTTAACCCCTAATCTGATCCCCCTACACCGCTGCCAGCTACATTAAATGTCTTACCCCCTAATGTGAGCCCCCTACCCCGCCGCCACCTACATTAACTATATTAACCCCTAATATGATCCCCCTACACCGCCGCCACCTATAATAACTCTATTAACCCCTAATCTGAGCTCCCTACCCCGCCGCCACCTATTTTAACTATATTAACCCCTAATGTGAGCCCCCTACCCCTCCGCCACCTATATTATATGTACTACCCCCTAATCTGACCCCCTTACACTGCCGCCACCTATATTAAATTTATTAACCCCTAATGTGAGCCCCCTTCACCGCCGCCACCTATATTAAAATTATTAACCCCTAATCTAATCCCCCTACACCGCCGCCACCTATATTAAATATATTAACCACTAAACCTAAGTCTAACCCTAACACCCCCTAACTTAATTATTATTAAAATAAATCTAAATAATATTAATAATATTAACTAAATTATTCCTATTTAAATCTAAATACTTACCTATAAAATAAACCCTAAGATAGCTACAATATAATTAATAATTACATTGTAGCTATTTTAGGGTTTATATTTATTTTACAGGTAACTTCTAATCAGCCAATAGAATTACAGTAGCTCTTATTCTATTGGCTATTCAAATCAGCCAATTGAATTAAAGTAGCTCTCATCCGATTGGCTGATTTGAATTTGAAGGCTCAAATCAGCCAATAGGAATTCAATGGACGCCATTTTTAATCGCGTACCTTGAATTCCTATTCAGTGTACGGCGGAGATCGTATGAAGAGGATCCTCCACGCTTCATGGCTCCGGTCTTCAGTTCCAGCGTCGTCGATCTTCAGTTCCAGCGTTGCCGGTCTTCAGTTCCAGAGAGGACGATCTTCAGCTCAACGATCATCGGTCTTCAACTCCTCCGACCGCGCCGGCTGGTTCCTGGAAGAAGAAGAGGTCACCGCCTGGAAGAAGACTTCTCCGCCTGGAACAGGACCTTCTCCGCCGGTCTTCAGGACAGGTAAGGACCACTTGGGGGTTAGACTTAGGTTTTTTTAAGGGGGGATCGGGTGGGTTTTAGAGTAGGGGTGTGTGGGTAGTGGGTTGTAATGGGGGGGTTGTTCTTTTCTCATGTTGTATGAGAGTGCATGTTGTATGAGAATGTGTATGTGTAATGTGAGAGTGTATGTTGTATGAGAGTGTGTAGCTTGTGTATAGTATGAGAGCGTATGTGTTGTATGAATGTGTCTATGTGTAATATGAGAGTGTGTGTGGTGTTTGTATTGTATGAGAGTGTGTATGTTTAATATGAGAGTGAGTGGCGTGTGTATAGTATGAGAGTGTTTGTGTTGTATGAAAGTGTCTATGTATAATATGAGAGTGTGTGTGGTGTTTGTATTGTATAAGAGTGTGTATGTGTAATATGAATGTGTGTGTGTATTGTATGAGAGTATGTGGCGTGTGAATAGTATGAGAGCGTATGTATTGTATGAAAGTGTGTAATATGAGAGTGTGTGTGGTGTTTGTATTGTATGAGAGTTTGTGTGTGTGTTGTATGAGAGTGTGTATGTGTAATATGAGAGTGCGTGTGGTGTGTGTATTGTATAAGAGTGTGTGGCGTGTGTATAGTATGAGAGCGTATGTGTTGTATGAAAGTGTCTGCGTAATATGAGAGTATGTGTGGTGTATGTATTGAATGAGAGTGTGTGTGTGTAATATGAGAGTGTGTATGTTGTATGAGAGTGTGTATGTTGCATGAGTGTGTGTGTATTATAAGAGTGTGTATGTTGTATGACAGTGTGTATGTGTAATAAGGGAGAAATGGTGTATGTTGTATGAGAGTGAGTGTGGTGTGTGTATTGTATGAGAGTGTGTGGCGTGTGTATTTTATGAGAGCGTATGTGTTGTGTAAAACTGTGTATGTGTAATATGAGAGTGTGTGTGGTGTGTATTGTATAAGAGTATGTGTGCTATGTGTATGTTTAATATGACAGTATGTGTGGCAGGGTGGATTTGATTTAAATCACAATTTAAATCACTAGTCGGTAATACCGATTTAAATCAATTTAAAGGGACACTAAACCCATTTTTTTTTCTTTCATGATTCAGACAGAGCATGCAATTTTAAGCAACTTTCTAATTTACTCCTATTATCCATTTTTCTTTGTTCTCTTGCTATCGCTATCTTTATTTTAAAAAGAAGGCATTTGATTAAGGAGCAAGCCAATTTTTGGTTTAGTACCCTGGACAGGACTTGTTTATTGGTGCTGTCGAATCGGCAAGGACAACCCAGGTTGTGAACCAAAAATGGTCCGGCTTCTAAACTTACATTCTTGCTTTTCAAATAAAGATAGCAAGAGAATGAAGAAAAATTGATAATAGGAGTAAATTAGAAAGTTGCCTAAAATTGTATGCTTTATCTGAATCATGAAAGAAAAAATTTGGGTTCAGTGTCCCTTTAAATCATGGTTTTAATTTTTAGTATAACAACTTTTCAGATTATTTTACACTATATCAGACCATTACTGATTTGGTTATATATCATTAGATAAGCATAGATAGTTTGTTAACGTGAATTAATTAAACTATTGTGAGGTGAACTATCTCCAGTTTAATAGGTTAATCAATAATATTTTATCAACTTTTCAGATGTACTTTATTGTAAGGAGAAAAATAACGAGTAACTTAATAACAATTTAAATAGTTTTATTTAACCAAAGAAAAATAACTAATATCTTAATAATAACAATTTTCCAATTTACTTTTCTTATCTAATTTGCTTTGTTCTGTTATTATCCACTGTTGAAATGCATACATATGTAGGCTAAGAAAAAATGCACTACTGTGAACTAGGGGCGCGTTCATATATACGGCGCAGATTTCGGCGCAAGTGTGGAAACCTGCGCCGCCCGTAGTTTCATCTTGCAGAGCGACCTATCACATATACGGCACCGACAGTTACTAAAGTGCCGTCGGACAAACTAGCGATGTCCAGAAATAAGCGTAAGTACAAATTTCTGGAGTCGCCAGTGACTTACGGCACTTCAGAAACTGCCGCCGCATAAAAAAACAAACTAAAGTATAAAATCTCCCGTTACTGTCTAACACGCCTCCCAAAAATAACCCGACACGTATACCCCTCTATCCGCAATCCCCCCTCTCACTCCTAATAATAAATATATTAACCCCTAAACCGCCGCTCCCGGACCCCGCCGCCAGCTACATTAAATGTCTTACCCCCTAATCTGACTCCCTACACCGCCACCAGCTACATTAAATGTTTTAACCCCTAATCTGATCCCCCTACACCGCCGCCAGCTACATTAAATGTCTTACCCCCTAATGTGAGCCCCCTACCCCGCCGCCACCTACATTAACTATATTAACCCCTAATATGATCCCCCTACACCGCCGCCACCTATAATAACTCTATTAACCCCTAATCTGAGCTCCCTACCCCGCCGCCACCTATTTTAACTATATTAACCCCTAATGTGAGCCCCCTACCCCTCCGTCACCTATATTATATGTACTACCCCCTAATCTGACCCCCTTACACCGCCGCCACCTATATTAAATTTATTAACCCCTAATGTGAGCCCCCTTCACCGCCGCCACCTATATTAAAATTATTAACCCCTAATCTAATCCCCCTACACCGCTGCCACCTATATTAAATATATTAAATATATTAACCACTAAACCTAAGTCTAAGCCTAACACCCCCAACTTAATTATTATTAAAATAAATCTAAATAATATTAATAATATTAACTAAATCATTCCTATTTAAATCTAAATACTTACCTATAAAATAAACCCTAAGATAGCTACAATATAATTAATAATTACATTGTAGCTATTTTAGGGTTTATATTTATTTTACAGGTAACTTCTAATCAGCCAATAGAATTACAGTAGCTCTTATTCTATTGGCTATTCAAATCAGCCAATTGAATTAAAGTAGCTCTCATCCGATTGGCTGATTTGAATTTGAAGGCTCAAATCAGCCAATAGGAATTCAATGGATGCCATTTTAATCGCATACCTTGAATTCCTATTCAGTGTATGGCGGAGATCGTATGAAGAGGATCCTCCACGCTTCATGGTTCCGGTCTTCAGTTCCAGCGTCGTCGATCTTCAGTTCCAGCGTCGCCGGTCTTCAGTTCCAGAGAGGACGATCTTCAGCTCAACGATCATCGGTCTTCAACTCCTCCGACCGCGCCGGCTGGTTCCTGGAAGAAGAAGAGGTCGCCACCTGGAAGAAGACTTCTCCGCCTGGAACAGGACCTTCTCCGCCGGTCTTCAGGACAGGTAAGGACCACTTGGGGGTTAGACTTAGGTTTTTTTAAGGGGGGATCGGGTGGGTTTTAGAGTAGGGGTGTGTGGGTAGTGGGTTGTAATGGGGGGTTGTTCTTTTTTTTACAGGTAAAAGAGCTGAGTACTTTGGGGCAATGCCCCGCAAAAAGGCCCTTTTAAGGGCTGGTAATAGAGATGATTACTTTTTTAATTTAGTTTAGGGTAGGGAAATTTTATTATTTTGGGGGGCTTTGTTATTTTATTAGGGGGCTTAGATTAGGTGTAATTAGCTTAAAATTCTTGTAATCTTTTTTATTTTTTGTAATTTAGTGTTTGTTTGTTTTTGTAATATAGATTAGTGTATTTATTTATTCTATTGGCTGATTAGAAGTTACCTGTAAAATAAATATAAACCCTAAAATAGCTACAATGTAATTATTAATTATATTGTAGCTATCTTAGGGTTTATTGTATAGGTAAGTATTTAGATTTAAATAGGAATAATTTAGTTAATATTATTAATATTATTTAGATTTATTTTAATAATAATTAAGTTAGGGGGTGTTAGGGTTAGACTTAGGTTTAGGGGTTAATAATTTTAATATAGGTGGCGGCGGTGTAGGGGGGATTAGATTAGGGGTTAATAATTTTAATATAGGTAGCGGCGGTGTAGGGGGATTAGATTAGGGGTTAATAAATTTAATATAGGTGGCGGCGGTGTAGTGGGATTAGATTAGGGGTTAAAAAATTTAATATAGGTGGCGGCAGTGTAGGGGGATTAGATTAGGGGTTAATAAATTTAATATAGGTGGGGCGTTGTAGGGGGATTAGATTAGGGGTTAATAATTTTAATATAGGTGGCAACGATGTAGGGGGATTAGATTAGGGGTTAATAAATTTAATATAGGTGGCAGCGGTGTAGGGGGATTAGATTAGGGGTTAATAAATTTAATATAGGTGGCAGCGGTGTAAGGGGGTTAGATTAGGGGGTAGCACATATAATATAGGTGGCGGCGGGGTAGGGGGCTCAGATTAGGGGTTAATATAGTTAAAATAGGTGGCGGCGGGGTAGGGGGCTCAGATTAGGGGTTAATAGAGTTATTATAGGTGGCGGCGGGGTAGGGGGATCAGATTAGGGGTTAATATAGTTAATGTAGGTGGCAGCGGGGTAGGGGGCTCACATTAGGGGGTAATACATTTAATATAGCTGGCGGCGGTGTAGGGGGATCAGATTAGGGGGTAATACATATAATGTAGGTGGCGGCGGGGTCCGGGAGCGGCGGTTTAGGGGTTAAACACTTTATTAGGGATTGCGGCGGGGGATTGCGATTGACAGGTAGATAGACATTGCACATGCGTTAGGTGCTCCAATACTCATCGTAAGGCTTACTACGCCTGCAATTTGTGGCGAGGTGAAAATGGAGTAAGATTTCTCCATTTTCACCACGTAAGTCCTTACGCTGTATATTGGATACCAAACTGTGCGGGTTTGGTATATCACTCTATGGGCCAAAAAACTACGGCCGAAGGGTGAAATATACGAGCGTAACTTCTATGTTACGCCGTATATGTGATACCAAACCAGCGACGCTGGATATCGGATCGGGCCCTAGCTACTTGTCACTGTCTCACCTGAAGTGTTCAGCTAGGCCCCGTATCATAACAATAAAACAAATTTGATAATAGAAGTAAATCTGACTATTGTATGCTCTATCTGAAACGCAAACATTTTACTTTATGATTATGTCCCTTTAAGGTCTATTTCTCAACTCTGTATGTTTATTCTATAACATTTTGCTGTGAAGAAGGGGCAGGTTATTTCACAATTTTAAGAACTACAAAACCAATAATATGTGATAATATCTTCTAGATAGAAAAAAATGCCCAAAATAATCTAACAGAAACCTTTGGGTGAGCAAAATATTAATTTACCAAAAGATTTAAACATTAGAGCCATAAATATACAGCATCTTGCTATAAAATTAAAAAATAATCTATTTTGTAGGATGAATAACTTTTGGATTATAAATGTATTTTAAATATAAACTATATTTAGATAGATTTTTCCTCAAAAAGCATTTTATTTAAAAAGAAATCTGATTATATTAAAACAATCTGATTGAAATAAAAAAAATAATAATCTGATTTAAATGAAAAAATAAATATTTTAATCCAACCTGGTGTGTGGTTTGTGTATTGTATGAGTGTGTGTGTGTGTTGTATGAGTGTGTGTGTGTGTGTGGTGTGTGTGTGTTGTATGCAAGTGTATGTTTTGTATGAGTGTGTGTGTGTGTGTGTTGTATGAAAATGCGTGTGGTGTGTGTTGTATGAGAGGGCGTGTGTGGTGTGTGTGTGTGTGTTGTATGAGAATGTATGTATTGTATGAGTGTGTTACCCCTCAACTATCCCGATTTTCGCAGGACAGTCCCAATTTTAGGGGTCTGTCCCACTGTCCCGGGTTGCTTGCCATCTGTCCCCCATTACCCCATGCATTTAAAAGATTACCTGTAGAAAAGTAATGGTGTGTGGGTTAAGCAGGAGTAAGAAGGCTGTATACCCTCTGACCTCAGGTAATGGTGACCTCTAACCTCTGGTAGTAAGGATGTTTAACCCCTGGTGATAATACTAGCATGCCTTCAGTAAAATATGATGAGCAGCGCTAACGCCAGGGTAACGAACAGTGTCAGCCTCAGACTGCCAGCTAATGTGCTTGTCAACCCCAGGACCCCATACAATGAATTACAGATACCCATATATGATGTAGTGTGTGTGTGTATCTGCATGTATAAGTGTATACAATGTAATTTGTGTATCTGCATATATAAGTGTAAGCTATGTAGTGTGTGTGTATCTGTATGTATAAGTGTGTGTGTAAATCTGCATGTATAAGTATATGCTATATAGTGTGTATGTGTGTATCTGTATGTATAAGTGTAAGCTATGTAGTGTGTGTGTATCTGTATGTATAAGTGTGTGTGTAAATCTGCATGTATAAGTGTATGCTATGTAGTGTGTGTGTATATCTGCATGTATAAGTGTAAGCTATGTAGTGTGTGTGTGTCTGCATGTATAAGTGTAAGCTATGTAGTGTGTGTGTGTATCTGTATGTATAAGTGTGTGTGTAAATCTGCATGTATAAGTGTATGCTATGTAGTGTGTGTGTGTGTCTGCATGTATAAGTGTAAGCTATGTAGTGTGTGTGTGTGTGTGTATCTATGTATAAGTGTAGGCAATGTAGTGTGTGTGTGTATCTGCATGTATAAGTGTAAGCTATGTAGTGTGTGTGTGTGTATCTGCATGTATAAGTGTATGCTATGTAGTGTGTGTGTGTATCTGCATGTATAAGTGTAAGCTATGTAGTGTGTGTGTGTATCTGTATGTATAAGTGTGTGTGTAAATCTGCATGTATAAGTGTATGCTATGTAGTGTGTGTGTGTCTGCATGTATAAGTGTAAGCTATGTAGTGTGTGTGTATCTGTATGTATAAGTGTGTGTGTAAATCTGCATGTATAAGTGTATGCTATGTAGTGTGTGTGTGTGTGTCTGCATGTATAAGTGTAAGCTATGTAGTGTGTGTGTGTGTGTATCTATGTATGCTATGTAGTGTGTGTGTGTGTCTGCATGTATAAGTGTAGGCAATGTAGTGTGTGTGTGTATCTGCATGTATAAGTGTAAGCTATGTAGTGTGTGTGTGTATCTGCATGTATAAGTGTATGCTATGTAGTGTGTGTGTGTATCTGCATGTATAAGTGTAAGCTATGTAGTGTGTGTGTGTGTGTGTATCTGTATGTATAAGTGTGTGTGTAAATCTGCATGTATAAGTGTATGCTATGTAGTGTGTGTATCTGTATGTATAAGTGTGTGCTATGTAGTGTGTGTGTGTGTCTGCATGTATAAGTGTAGGCAATGTAGTGTGTGTGTGTATCTGCATGTATAAGTGTAAGCTATGTAGTGTGTGTGTGTATCTGCATGTATAAGTGTATGCTATGTAGTGTGTGTGTGTATCTGCATGTATAAGTGTAAGCTATGTAGTGTGTGTGTGTGTATCTGTATGTATAAGTGTGTGTGTAAATCTGCATGTATAAGTGTATGCTATGTAGTGTGTGTGTGTGTCTGCATGTATAAGTGTAAGCTATGTAGTGTGTGTGTATCTATGTATAAGTGTGTGTATCTGCGTGTATAAGTGTATGCTATGTAGTGTGTGTGTGTCTGCATGTATAAATGTAAGATATGTAGTGTATGTGTGTGTATCTGCATGTATAAGTGTAGGCAATGTAGTGTGTGTATCTGCATGTATAAATGTAAGCTATGTAGTGTGTGTGTATCTTTATGTATAAGTGTGTGGGGGGGGGGGCTGTCCCTCTTGAATTTTGAAATGTTGGGAGGTATGTGTGTTTTATGAGAGTGCGTGTGATGTGTGTGTGTTTTATGAGAGTGTATGTATTGTATGAGAGTGTGTGGTGGCTGTGGGTTTTTCTGAGAGTATGTGGTGTTTGTGTGTTTTTATGATAGTGTGTGGTGTTTGTGTGTTGTATGAGAGTGTCTGGTGTTTGTGTGTTGTATGAGAGTGTGGTGTGTGTGTTGTATGAGAGTGTATGTATTGTATGAGAGAGAGTGTGTGGTCTTTGTGTGTTTTATGAGAGTGTGTGTTTTGTATGAGAGTGTGTGTGTGTTGTATGATAGTGTGTGTTGTTAACTATTACAACACCTTCATGTTTGACTACAATCAGGTATAGAGTATGCACACATTTTACTTTACCAAAAATTGCAGCTAACATATTGTACATCACCTCAGATATTTTCAGACCAAGCATAAAAATAGGGTCGCAAAGGTATGTGGTATCACTCGGTCTTGGGAAAAAAAGTTTGAAGCACCCTGCTCTGAAACATACTAACCAACAAGGGTTCAAAAAGGTATTTACAGCAAAAATGAGAATACAATAAAGTGATGTTGGATACCAAATATGATCCAACACTACCATCAAGTGAGTATTTGATGTAATGACACGTGATTGTAACTAACAAGATAACATTCTAATGTAAAATGCAATAAAATACTGTTAGATACCATAAATAATCCAACAGCACCATCTAGTGGATTTTGGATGTAATAACATATAAATGCTACCATCAAAAGAACAATACATACAATTCCTAACTAAAATACAGCTCACATAAATACATGTGTGTGTTATTATACTCCTTGTGAAATATTAGTGCAAACATAACCAAAAATGTACTGTGTTACATGATTATCTGTACATAAACTAACCTAAAAATATCATTATATAACTTCATATGCACATATACTGTATATGTGAACGTATGAAACAAAATCATCAGAATTTACTGGACTAGCTATTGCAAAGCAACCCAGGAATTCAACTCTTGAACATCCTTGTGCTCCTGGTCTTCCTGCTGTGGCTAATTAGACGAGGCTGCTCCAAAATGATATGAGAATCACTGACAATCTTAGGATAACAACAGTATGCTCTATAGGTCTCCTGTCCTTTTGGGGAGGGGTGACGAGACTCACTATAGCATTGCCCTATACATAGACAATCTATGGATAATGGAAGTATACACTCCATGTCTTTTGTCCCTTTGAAAGGTAGGTGACGCCAGACTGACAGTAGAATTGCTCTATACACAGACTGTGGCTGCGTTCGGGCAGCGCTCCAAGCGAACTGGAACTCGCTTGGAGCGTTTTCCTCACACTTGCAAGTGAGATGCCTGGCGTTTTTTGAGCTTTCTGCTGACGTAAGTCCCAGCACTTCCAGCGTGCTGGAAAAGCTGGGACTTTTCAGAGCAAGCTCAGACGCTTGGAAACATGGAAGCCTCCACACACGTGTTGCTGTGGAGGCTGCCATGTTTTTATATATATATAATATGATTTTTCGTGTGCTCTAGAGCAGTGTTTCTCAACAGCCGGGCCTGCTGGTGGGCCGCGACCCGACATAACCTCCAGACACTCGCTCTGACAGGCCTGCCTTTACACATCTCCGAAATTTCGGACGGGCCTTTTAGAGTGCTTTTTTTTTTAAACTTTTTATTTATACATACAAAGGTAAAGATACAAGTCCTTCAAATAATTTTACATTTCATCTTACAAGGTGTAATAGTGAAAGAAGATACAAATCCAAATAAACATTCTGCCCAACGGGGTTGCAGTTCACCACTCAAGCTATCTACTTCATAACCTGTTGGCAACACAAACAGAATATAAACAGCCTCTCAATCAGGCTTACCTTTCACCTCACAGGGTGTATACCTGAGCACCGATAACAGTATAGGGAAAAAATTTAAATAGATCTGTCTACCATTCCTTTAATCATTCAATTCCCCTCCAAAAATGTGAAATATACTACTATGACAGTCTAGAGCTCTAACTTATGTTATCGAAGTCAGTTCCTAACTACCTTCAGCCTTAAACTGCCCTACTGCGATAAAGTACCTCATTTTCTCTCCCCTTTTCTTCTAGTACACCTTGTACCACCCTATGCTTAATATGTAGTTTTACCCTTATATTATCCTCCAAATTATCTAAACACAATGGACATGCCATCCACTCAGACAAACCTCACAAAACAACAACCATAAACACAGACAACGACAAACGACTTTTAGAGTGCTACTGCGCATGTCTGTTTGCGCAGTGTGAGCGGGTAGCGGCGCACTGTAGCGGCGTGCAGCGTGCAGAGACTGTGAGTAGCGGCATGCAGAGCGTGAAGCATCGGCTCACAGGTAAGGAAGTCCACTGACACCAATGACATATAATTACGGCCACTGACACTAATGTGTATATTTAGGGCGCCCACTGGACACCAATGTGTATGTGTAAACTATATATATATATATATATACTGGCACCAATTAATTAGCATATAATTAACCCACTGTAATATATATATTATAATTTAATATAATATATATAGTTTACAGTGGGTTAATTTTATGATAATTCATTGGTGCCAGTGGGATATTTATATAGATCCCACTGAAACCCAATTATTATTACATAATTAAACCACTGTAAACCATATATATTGTATATATATATATATATATATATATATATATATATGTGTGTGTGTGTGTGTGTGGATATATATAGATTTACATATATATATATATATATATATATATATATATATATATATATATATATATATATATATATATATATATATAAAATCAAATTGAAGATAGAAAAAATATAGAGGTAGAAAAAGTAAGAAAAAGTAAATAGGATTTCCTAGCCAGCACTTCCCATTTCATTACAGTGTAGGGTAATAGGGAATGTTTATATGTTGTAGACTAAGGTAGTTAATAAAGTTATATTTTTTGTATTACTAATGCGCATTCTGACTCCTTGCTTTGGCTGTGATTTTGGAACCCCTCTGCTGCGGTATCTCTGTTTAAGTATATTGTAATGAAATGGGAAGTGCTGGCTAGGGAATCCTATTTACTTTTTCTTACTTTTTCTACCTCTATATTTTTTCTTAGAGCTGGTATGACTGAATCCTTAAGAGATTATACCCACTCCCGATGCTTACCGGGCCTTGGACAAGTCCGGTTAAAACTTCCCGGGCCTTGAGGTCACTTAGGTTGAGAACCACTGCTCTAGAGAATGTAGCCCATTTCTTTTCACTTCATACGTAGCGTATGAAGTGAAAAGAAATGGGCTACATTCTCTTGAGCACACGAAAAATCATATTACAGGTAGCCCTCAGTTTACGCTGGGGTTAGGTTCCAGAAGGAATGGTTGTAAATCGAAACCGTTGTAAATTGAAACCCAGTTTATAATGTAAGTCAATGGGAAGTGAGGGAGATAGGTTCCAGGCCCCTCTCAAAATTGTCATAAGTAACACCTAATACATTATTTTTAAAGCTTTGAAATGAAGACTTAAAATGCTAAACAGCATTATAAACCTAATAAAATAATCACACAACACAGAATATATAACTAAACTAAGTTAAATGAACAAACATATTTGCTAAACAGCATTATAAACCTAATAAAATAATCACACAACACAGACTTCACTTGCATTTTTCTGAAAACAGTTCTTCCTATGCATTCCAATCTGGGCTGATTTATAGACAGGAAGATCTTGTTCCTTTGAAATCTGCTCGATAGCTCAGGTCTGGTTAAACTGATTAATTTCAGCTTGCTTGGCTTTGCTGCAACACAAGCGGACAGCTCCACCTACTGGCTATTTTAATCAATGCACTGCTTCTCAATGCTTTTCAATAGCAGTCACATGACTGGAAAAAAAGGTTGTTATTCTGAAGGTGTAAATTGAACCGTTGTAAAACGAGGGCCACCTGTATATATATATAAAAACATAATAGACCTGACGTTCAATCATTGTGCCTACTAACTACTATTTCCCTCACGGGGTGGGCTGGCGACAGTATTGTCAAAAAGTGGGGGTATTTTGTAATTATTCATAGTGAGGCTTAGGCATAGTGGGGTATCTAATCACCGTTTGTTTCCGTGAATTCAGGGGTGGCAGGTCTACTTGAGTTTCGCTACACACAATCACATGCTCAACCCTCTGCAGCCCATTGGCTATTTATTAGCCTTATTTAGTAATAAATAGCCAATGCGCTGCAGAGGGTTGAGCATGTAATACACAAGGGAGCTTAAACGTTCGCATGCGCAAAGTCCATTATTGCGCAGCAGATCCCTTTGCGCATGCGAACGTTTTCTCTAAGCTCCCTTGCTTGTGAAGTCACCTAGCACCACGTCATCGCTGGAAGCGAAGTGCCTCCACTAGCTCCTGAGCGCTGCCCGAACGCAGCAAATGTAGTACACTACTGCTGATTGGGTTAGGTCTGCTCAGAACCATCAGTGTTGGCTCCTGGGTGGTGCTTTAACTGTGTTTAATTCCTTTGTAGCGGTTAAACACATAGCATTGCCTGGTCGCTGGTGTTAAAATGATATGCTCTAATGAATTAGATCATTTAATTTTTCCGTTATAAGGGCCCTTTAAATTGTATGGCTCTCATACTGATTTAGCTATTTCCTCAACTTATTTGTGACCTATATTAAATAAAAGTAAATAAAAGTGCATTGGAATAATGTTTACTAACTCAAGTACCATTAACAGGCATTATGCTATGTATTTTTTTCCACCTGAGCAGGTGAATCTATTACAATACTGTTTAGAAACACTGAATTAGAACATGGGGAATACCAAATTTATGTTTGTATGACCTATGTTATTTGGCTATAGATGATTCATTAGTTGTATTAGAATTAGCTCTGCTATTTTAAACTGGGACTGCTTATCCCTATACACAACATGTACTAGCTGGAAGTAAAAAGATCTAGCCTTGTCACTGTGAATGGTTCGTTCCCATCCCTATGTAAGAACTGACCACTAGGGGGCAATATGTCCATTAGTTGTAAAATAATTAGCCCTGACACGAGTGGTTTAGTTTTTACCCCTATGGAGGACATGACCTGTAGGGGGGAAAGTCAATTAGCATGTGATTACGCAAAGGGAGTGTTCTAGTTCTCATCCCTAATCAGGACCTAATTGGTAGGGGGTAAAAGGTCCATTATACATATTGCAATTAGAGAACTGTCACTTATGGAATAACACTGTCACACTATTTGTATACATGACATGACCACAATGGCAACAAATTGTTACAAGGATGCAATCTACTGCTATCGCCGAACGCTGACCACTTGGGGGGCGGGGCAAAAGGTCCATTAGCAGCATGGGATAAAGTCATGTCAATGTGGACGGTTTAAATTCTGTACCTATCCGCTAGGGGGTAAACATGTCCTGACCACTATTGGCAGCATATCCTTTAGCAGTATGGGCTCTAGTTGTATTGCTTTGAAAGCTTTATTTCCCATCCCTATACAGTACGTGACCACTAGGGGCAAAAGGTCCATTGGCAGTATGGGATCTAGCACTGTCATTTTTCAATGATCTAGTTCTCATCCTTATAAAGCCAGGATCTGTTCAATAGGAAGTAAAAGGTACATTAGCTGTATATTTAGTATCTTCATGCTGAGTAAACTAGATACAGAAGCTAGTAAGACAACAAATAAAAGGGATAATGTATGTATGTATGTATATATATATATATATATATATATATATATATATATATATATATATATATATATATATAGATAGATAGATAGATAGATAGATAGATAGATATACTGTGTGATTCGAAATAAGAAATTAAAATTAATGTAAGGAAGAAGCTTGTACGTGCTACGTTTGCCGTATATTTATAAACTGACGTTGCCCCCATTCACTGCAACTTCCTAAATTTGTGCTGCCTCTGCTTGCCCGTACTTAAAATGGCCAACGATGTGCTAAATACGTATTTTATTTTTTTAGTCAAGGCGCTGTTTATTGGTTACCAAAATGATACTACTGTTTGTACAGTATTTGGTATTTTCCAGGTTCCAAAATGGCCACTATGCATTTAGACTTTCATGACGTCAGGCTGTAAAACGGACTAACCACCCTATACGGAGTAAGCGTTCCGGGGCTGGTTGGCAGCTTGATGAGGTGGACCAGGAAGTGAGGACCGAAAAGCAGGGGCTTTTGGCTGGGGAGTATTTCCCATTAACACCAACATGACTAACGGTAAGCCAGTGAAAATCGAGGCGTGCAACAATTTACCCCTGAGAATGTGCATTGCGTGTGAGGGTTTGTGTACTGCACCTTTGTTTACGTGACACATATCTGCAAATAAACAGGGTAAATCTACTAATATACCAATGGCTACATCTGACCATGTCTAGTAAGTTGTCTGCTTTATAATGTACAAGTCAGATAACAGCTTACTAATGGCAACTTCATATATGTTTACATTATGGTTTTTGCATCTTAGTTGTCAGTAACAATGAAACCCCTTAACTGTCAGAAAACAAACATAACAGAGATCTAATCCATTAATTGTAAGGAATACATACGGCAATTAAGCGGTTAATCATTGCTTGTGCTAACGTAGTAGTGATTTAACCCCTAGATTAGCTTTGTTGCAGGTATCCGTGAATTAACCTTTGATTGCCCTGAACATACACACACTCCACTAATTTAACCATAGATTGCTTGGAGCAAACATAGATCAGTTATTTAGCACTTGAAGGTGCTGGTGTTTTGAACATCAGTGTTTTATCCACTTAAAGGGCCAGTAAACCTAAAAAATATTGTTATATAATTCTGCACTATGTGCAGAATTATATAACATTATATTAGTGCTAGTTTTTTATTACAAATATATCTGGTGTTTTTTTTTTATAAAAAGAAGAGGGTTTTCCAGACCCGCCCTCTATGCTCTACTGAGCGGGTCTGGTTTTAGCATATGAGTATTATGTCCCTTAAAAGTGCCAGTAAACCTAATAAATAATGTTATATAATTCTGCACATAGTGCAGAATTATATTAGTGCTAGTTTTTTTATTACAAATATATCCGGTGGCCCGACCGCGCCATTACATTCAATGCAGCTCGCTCCTGCTGTCAGACAGAGCAGGAGCGAGCTGCATTGAATGTAATGGCGCGGTCGGGCTGGGCTGTGATTAAACAGCTGGCCCGATGCGCTCTAAGGGAAAACCAGACCCGCTCAGTAGAGCACAGAGGGCGGGTCTGAAAAACCCACTTCTTCTTTTTATAAAAAAATCACTGGATATATTTGTAAATAAAAAAAACTAGCACTATGTTACGGTACCAACAGGATACCAAGGTTAATACCAGATGAACAATGTCCTGCATAGGGAATCAGCAATTCACAACCAAGCCAGTTTTCAGGTTTAAAACAGAATGACATTTATTAAAGGCTAGATGCCTAGTATTTATACAGGTTTGACACCCCCCCCAGATGGGGGTTGAAAGACTGTTGTACATTACATGGAGGGAACAAGCCCTTTGACATGATACAATAGAATTATATTACTTAAACACTTCAACCACAAGACACTCTTGGCCCTTCTTATCACTTAGGCGTTTTCTCTCTGGAGGTGATCAAACAATAGAATGCTTAGCACTAATTAGATTATAGCTGGAGCCAGCAACTCTGTCTTTAGAAATTAGTTTCTTAGCTAAACACAATTAACTCCTTCAGTCCTGACAGAAGGGTCTGTCACATATCTCCCCCGTTGTGGAACACTCCGGCAGACCCGGCTTGACCCTTTGGCGGGTCAACCTGGGGATGACCGGACTAGGAGGTGGTAGGCATGTCAGTTTGCCAGGACAATCCATCTGTATTCCCGTTATGAGAGAGAATTCCTGTCCATACAAAGAAGGGTTCAACTTCCTCAGTGCCCAGACTAGGGCTAAACAGTCCTTCAAAATCCCATCAGCTTCTTTACGAGTTTTCTGTACCTGCTCTTTATAGGTATCCACAATCCCTTCATACTGACATAGGGTGCCCTTGAGTTGCTGCACCTCACTATGAGCCAGCGTCAGCTTCTCCTCAAGTGTCGCTAAGTTTGTCTTTAAGGTTTCATGTCCCACTCTCAAGCTGGTGTTTTCTGCAGTCTGTCGGTGCAGCTTGTCTAGCAGAGATTCACGTTCTAAACGTGCTTTTTCCTCTGCGCTCCTCTTCTCCTTCATCAGCGCATTGTAACGGGACCTCCACATATCAATAGCGGATAGAGATTTACTGAGCTCAGCGTCCTGGGGCTTAGCAGCAGGTGGGTCAGTCTCTGCTGCACGGGTAGTCACAGAGTTAACATCAGCGGGACCCATAGGAGCGTAGGCAGAAACAAGGGGGGCCAAGTCATTTCCAAGAAGAACATCAGCAGGTAAGTCCTTCTTGACCCCCACATTCACAGGTCTAGCGCCCACTCCCCAATCCAAATGTACCCTGGCAACAGGTAGGCTGAACACATCGCCCCTTGCTACCCTCACAGCCACAGTGTCTCCAGTGTACTGTTTCTCAGACACCAAGTTCTTTTGAAGCAAGGTCATGGTAGCACCAGTATCCCGTAGACCACTGACCTTCTTCCCATTCACTTTAACCAGTTGCCGGTTATTCCGGTGGGCAGCTTGCACAAGGTCTGCCTCATGTAGGATGCTCCAGCATTCTTGCGCCTCTACGTAGCGGGCCGCAGGCTGAGGATTACGTGGGATTCCGCCGGCAGGTCTTCTCCAGGACTGCGCTTGGTTCGCTGCGTTTAGGGGACACTCTGGTCTTTTGTGCCCTAGTTGCTTACATCCAAAGCATCGAATCGGTTGTGAGTAGCCCCGCAAATTGAACAGGGCTCTCTTAGGGTAGTTCGTGGCCGGAGGCCGTGTGGTATAGCGGTGCGCCGGGGTTTGGTAACTGGCAGCTGCTGGGGTGACTGGGGGTCTGTACTCCACTCTAGCAGGGGGCTTAGTGGTAGCAGTGTCCAGTTTGCGGGCATCCGTATACTCATCTGCCAAGCGAGCCGCTTCCTGCAGGGTGGAGGGTTTACGGTCCCGAACCCACTCTCGAACTCCTGCGGGTAACTTGTCGAAGCAATGTTCCAACAGGAATAGCTGCAGCACCTCTTCCCCAGATATGGCTTGGCACCCCGCTATCCAGTGAGCTGCTGTGCGGTGCACCTTACATGCCCACTCAAGGTAGGAATCTCCAGCTAATTTAACAGTGTCTCTGAACCGCCTCCGGTGTAACCGCATACCTGGAGAGCAGAGCCTCTTTTACCGTATTATAATCCCTGACTTCCTCATCTGGAATGGCCCGAAAAGCCTCTCTGGCCCGGCCGGATAATTTTCCAGATAATATCGTGACCCAGTCCTCTGCGGGTACCTTGTGTAGTGCACATTGCCTCTCAAAATCCGCAAGGTACCCATCAATCTCTCCTTCTGTTTCCAGGAAGTTTTTAAAAGCTGCAAAATTTACTTTTCTCTTTTCCATCTTAGTCAGTATTGTAATAATCCCCCTCTTCCTGAGGTTACTGGCTTGTGTAGTTGCTCTTCTGGGCGATAAGGTTCATTCCGTCGCTTGCCACCAATTGTTACGGTACCAACAGGATACCAAGGTTAATACCAGATGAACAATGTCCTGCATAGGGAATCAGCAATTCACAACCAAGCCAGTTTTCAGGTTTAAAACAGAATGACATTTATTAAAGGCTAGATGCCTAGTATTTATACAGGTTTGACACCCCCCCAGATGGGGGTTGAAAGACTGTTGTACATTACATGGAGGGAACAAGCCCTTTGACATGATACAATAGAATTATATTACTTAAACACTTCAACCACAAGACACTCTTGGCCCTTCTTATCACTTAGGCGTTTTCTCTCTGGAGGTGATCAAACAATAGAATGCTTAGCACTAATTAGATTATAGCTGGAGCCAGCAACTCTGTCTTTAGAAATTAGTTTCTTAGCTAAACACAATTAACTCCTTCAGTCCTGACAGAAGGGTCTGTCACACACTAATATAATGTTATATAATTCTACACTATGTGCAGAATTATATAACATTATTTTTTAGGTTTACTGGCACTTTTAAGGGACATAATACTCATATGCTAAATCACTTGAAACTGATGCAGTATAACTGTAAAAAGCTGACAGGAAAATATCACTTGAGCATCTCTATGTAAAAAAGGAAGATATTTTACCTCACAATTTCATCAGCGCAAGCAGAGTAAGTTCTGTGTAAAAAGTTATACTCAGCTGCTGCCCAGCTGCAGGTAATAAAAATAATAAATGAAGAAATGAACAGCAGCCAATCAGCATCAGCAGTGCTGAGGTCATGAACTCTTTTACTGTGATCTCATGAGATTTGACTTAACTCTCATGAGATTTCATTGTAAACTTCCTTGAACTGAATAGGAAAATAACATGAGTGCACGAGGCTCATCCCTTCGGCTGTCCCGGGACAGACATACTGATTTGCTGCTTAGAAATCCTTTACAATGGGATGTAGCTACTGAGGAACTTTAGAGGTAAAATATATTTCTTTTTTACATAGAGATGTTCAGGTGATATTTTCTAGTCCGCTTTTTACAGCTATACTGCATCAAGTGTTTAAACATTTGGGTATTATGGCCCTTTAAATTCATCTAACACATGTAGCAGGGATTTAACCCCTTGATTGCATCGTTTATTTTTGTGGGGGCCAGCTTACTAATACCCGCGCTAACGCTGTTCCTACCCTTTTTATGCGCCAAATATTTTTATTTAAATAGGCCTCCTAATATTTCTCTCTCTTTACTCAACCAGATTACCAACTGTCTCTCTGCTATTTCCTCTTGTATGTCCTCACACTACCTCCAACTCAATCTGTGTAAAACTGAGCTGCTTCTTATTCCCCCCTCCTCTTCGAGACATCTAAAACCTGACATTTCTCTTAAAGTTGGAGACTATTCTCAACGCCTCACCCCAGGTCTGCTGTCTTGGGTCACACTTGACTCGGAATTCACATTTACTCCACATATACAAGCACTCGCCAAATATTGCCTTGCACACCTATGTAACATTTCCAGAATTTGTCCTTTCCTTACTCATGTAACTAAAAAAATATTAATTCATTCTGTCACACATAGAATATTGCAATCTACTTCTAAATGGCATTCCCAAACACCGCTTCTCCCTCCTCCAATCTATTATGAATGCTTCAGCTAGACTCATCCACCTAAGTCGCCAATGTACGTCCGCTGCTGTGCACTGCCAGTCTCTACACTGGCTCTTCATACACTCTAGAGTACAATTCAAAGTATTAACCCTAACCTATAAGGCACTCAACAGCCTCACTCCCAACTGTATTTCCTCTCTCATCTCCAAATATTCCCTGACCCGTCCTTTTCGATCAACCTCTGACCTACGTCTCTCCACTCCTGTTATCTCTACATCCCACTTCCGCCTTCAAAACTTCTCACGTACTGCTCCTGTTCTCTGGAACGCTCTACCCTGCTCCATAAGACTGTTTCCAACCTTCGATAGCTTCAGACACTCCTTGAAAACCCACCTATTCAGAGAGGTGTACCATCTCGCCTGTTTTTTCATCCTACCCAAAATAATTCTTGAACTGCCTGACTCACTGCTGCAACTACAATCCATGTGACAAGCTAGCCCAAACCTTATGTCTCTGCACCCTCAACCTGTAGACTATAAGCTCTCCGGAGCAGGGCCCTCTTCCTCTTGTACTAGATTACTCTCTTATGTCTTGTTTCTTATCACAAATCTTTGTCATTGTTTACCCCTATCTCTGTTCCCAGCGCCACAGAATTTTGTGGCGCTATATAAATAAATGATAATAATATTACTCAATTTACGAAAGAGCAGCTGTTAAAAAATATTTTTTTTGTATAAAAAAAAGTCAAGTAAAAGCTGTTTTTATTTTAACCCTTTCCCTCCCAGACTTATTTGTCTACATTGGAACAAATTTCCAATGTAAACAAATAAGTAAAAAAAACTGAAATCACACGATCGTTCATGCGATCGCGTGATTTCAATGATGGGATTGTGTCAGGGGGGAGTGCCTATGTCACTAGGCATGCCCTCCAGCCCACGATCCCATTCAGGAAGCGCCTTTGGCTTCAGTACAGCCAAACAGCGATAACGTTCTATGCCATCCTAAGGGCTTTAAAGCCCAGTGCAGTTAGGACAGCATAGAACATCCATAAGGTAGGGAAGGAGTTAAGGGACAGTTAACATCTTGAGAGTTGTTTATGAACTATTTATTTTTGCATGGTAATAAAACTTTGCAATATACTTTCATTAAAGGGATATGAAGCCCACATTTGTTCTGTCATGATTCAGATAGAGCATGCAACTTTCTAATTTACTCCTGTTATTAATTTTTCTTCGTTCTCTTGGTATCTTTATTTGAAAAAGCAGGAATGTAAGCTTACGAGCTGGCCCATCTTTGGTTCAGCACCTGGGTACTGCTTGCACATTGGTGGCTAAATATACCCACCAATCAGCAAGTGCTATCCAGTGTCTGAACCAAAAATGGGCCGGTTCGTAAGCTTACATCCTGCTTTTTTTAAATAAAGATACCAAGAGAACAAAGAAAAAATAATAGGAGTAAATTAGAAAGTTGCTTAAAATTGCATCCTCTATCTGAATCATGAAAGAAAAAAATTTGAGTTCAGTGTCCCTTTAACCCCTTAACGACCAAGGACGTACGCCATACGTCCTCAAAAAAAATACAGTTAATGACCGAGGACGTATGGCGTACGTCTTTGGTCTGGAAAGCAGCTGGAAGCGATCCTGATCGCTTCCAGCCGCTTTCCGGTTATTGCAGTGATGCCTCGATATCGAGGAATCCTGCAATAACCCCCCTTGGCCATCCGATGCAGAGAGAGCCACTCTGTGGCCGTCTCTGCACCGGACATTGATGGCCGGTATCGTTGGTGGGTGGGAGCTTACGTGGGAGGCAGGTGGGCGGCCATCGATGGGTCATTTGACGTTGAGGGGGGCGGGATCGCCGGGGGCACGTGCACGGGGTGGATGCGGGTGGGAACGTCTACACTACAGAAAACAGTTAAAAATAAAAGTTGGGTAAAAGTATTTTTTATTAAAAATCAAAGTGATTTGGGAGGTGGAGGGGGGTTGTTCTTTGGGGGGAAGCTACACTGCAGAAAATAAAAATAAATAAAAAGCATTTTTTTGCAGAAACTGGGTACTGGCAGTACCCAAGATGGCTCCCAGTAAGGTAGAGGGGGAGGGTTAGAGAGCTGTTTGGGGGGGGGGGATCAGGGAGGTTGGGGGCTAAGGGGGGAATCCTACACATCAGCATATGTAAATATGCTTAAAAAAATATATATATTTTTTTAAAATACCTTTTATTTTAGTACTGGCAGACTTTCTGCCAGTACTTAAGATGGCGGGGACAATTGTGGGTTGGGGGAGGGAAGAGAGCTGTTTGGGAGGGATCAGGGGGTCTGATGTGTCAGATGGGAGGCTGATCTCTACACTAAAGCTAAAATATTTTTTTTTATTTGATCGCATTTGGCAGTGAAATGGTGGCATGAAATATACCAAGATGGGCCTAGATCAATACTTTGTGTTGTCTACTACACTAAACTAAAGCTGAAATTAACCCGAGAAGCTCCCTAATTAACCCCTCCACTGCTGGGCATAATACATGTGTGGTGCGCAGTGGCATTTAGCGGCCTTCTAATTACCAAATAAAAATGCCAAAGCCATATGTGTCTGCTATTTATGAACAAAGGGGATCCCAGAGAAGCATTTACAATCATTTGTGCCACAATTGCACAAGTTGTTTGCTAATATTTTTTCAGTGAGAAACCTAAAGTTTGTGGAAAAAGTGAAAAAAAAATTTTTATTTGATCTTATTTGACGGTGAAATGGTGCCATGAAATATACCAAAATGGGCCTAGATCAATACTTTGGGATGTCTTCTAAAAAATATATATACATGTCAATGGATATTCAGGGATTCCTGAAAGATATCAGTGTCCCAATGTAGCTAGCGCTAATTTTGAAAATAAGTGGTTTGGAAATAGCAAAGTGGTACTTGTATTTATGGCCCTATAACTTGCAAAAAAAGCAAAGAACATGTAAACATTGGGTATTTCTGAACTCAGGACAAAATTTAGAAACTATTTAGCATGGGTGTTTTTTGATGATTGTAGATGTGTAACAGATTTTGGGGGTCAAAGTTAGAAAAAGTGTGTTTTTTTTTTTTTTTTCCTCATATTTTATAAAAAAAATTTTTATAGTAAATTATAAGATATGATGAAAATAATGATATCTTGAGAAAGTCCATTTAATGGCGAGAAAAACGGTATATAATATGTGTGGGTACCCCAGAGGCAGAACTTTTTTTCACTTTCTACAATGAGATTTTTTTAGTGAAAAATTTTCTGCAGGTCATTTTTAAATGAATAAACATTGTAAATTTGTCAGTTACACTAAAGCACCAGATCAATTGCAATGAGAATAAAGCAATATTTAAAGTTTTATAATCTAGTGCAGTAGTTGAAAATTGCATTGCAAATTAGCTGCTGACAAAAAAAGTAATTGTAAAATTTCTATTGAATTAATTTGTTTCCTTTTCTCTTAGTCTAACATAGAAATGTAGTAATAAAAAAGGTGCATTGCTCATACGAACATCTTACAGTCAGAGAAAGACAGCTTTGCAGACTGTGAAAAGCTAGGGAACGAGCTTGCAAAGATCTGAGAGCCAAACAATCAATGCACTGCTGCTTTGCAGCACTACTGCATATTTTATTATTATTCTTTATTTATAAAGCGCCAACAGATTCTGCAGCGCTGTCCATGGGTAACAAATATAAAAGGACAGTACACCAGACAAAATTTAACAAATACAGGGGAAATTGGGAGCCCTGTTCCCGTGGGAACTTACTGTTGTCTTCAAACAGCACTTTGCTCTGGATGCACTGTATTAAGGAAAACTTATACAATGCAGCCAGATAACCGCTTTGTTTAAAAAGAACAGCCTAATGTGGAGCAGCGCTGAAAAGTTAAAGTGCTAACAGTTCCTGTTGTTTCTGCAGACATGCTGCATTTTCTGCGATGACATCTCAGATCACTCTATGTTCTGCCTTGGGGGTGGGTACAGTAAATAAGTAAGAGGAAAATTACAGCTAAACACAAACACCGCAAAAATGTAAAAATAGCCTTGGTCCCAAATGGACAGAAAATGGAAAAGTGCTGTGGTCAGGTAGGTCCTCCAAAAAAATACCCTTAGCGACTGAGGACGTACCCTGCACATCGTCGGTCTGGGAAAGCGGTGAAAGCGATCCTGATGGCTTCCAGCCGCTTTCCGGTTATTGCAGTGATGCCTCAATATCAAGGCATCCCGCAATAACCTTTTTTACCCCTCCGTGGCCCTTTCTGCACTGGCCATCGATGGCTGCAATCGTTGGTGGGTGGGAGCCGAGGCGGGTGGGCGGCCATCAATGGTTTGGAGGGCTGGATCGGGGTCGCACATGGACGCGTGCACGGGGGGGGTGGTGGGCAGGCACGTGCACGGGGAGGGAGCGGGTGGGAACCGCTATACTACAGAAATTTTTTGTATGAAAAGTGGGAGAGAGGTGGGTGGGAAATAAAAATAAAATGTGTCTAAGGGATCTGGGAAGGGTTGGGGGGTTGATCTTTGGGGGGGAGCTACACTACAGATTTTTTTTTTTTTATTTTTTTTTTTAAATAAAAATAACATCTTTTTTTTGTAAACTGGGTACTGGCAGACAGCTGCCAGTACCCAAGATGGCTCCAAATAAGTTAGTGGGGGAGGGTTAGAGAGCTGTTTGGGGGCTAAGGGGGATCCTACACAGCAGCATATGTAAATATGTTAAAAAAATAAGATAGCTTTTATTTTAGTACTGGCAGACTTTCTGCCAGTACTTAAGATGGCGGGGAGAATTGTGGGGGAGGGAACAGAGCTGTTTGGGAGGGATCAGGGGGTGTGATGTGTCAGGTGGGAGGCTGATCTCTACACTAAAGCTAAAATTAACCCTGCAAGCTCCCTACAAGCTACCTAATTAACCCCATTCACTGCTAGCCATAATACACGTGTGATGCGCAGCGGAATTTAGCGGCCTTCTAATTACCAAAAAGCAACGCCAAAGCCATATATGTCTGCTATTTCTGAACAAAGGGGATCCCAGAGAAGCATTTACAACCATTTATGCCCTTATTGCACAAGCTGTTTGTAAATAATTTCAGTGAGAAACCTAAAGTTTGTGAAAAAGTGAACATTTTTTTTGTTATTTGATCGCATTTGGCGGTGAAATGGTGGCATGAAATATACCAAAATGGGCCTAGATCAATACTTTGGGATGTCTTCTAAAAAAAATATATATACATGTCAATGGATATTCAGAGATTCCTGACAGATATCAGTGTCCCAATGTAACTAGCGCTAAAAAGTGGTTTGGAAATAGCAAAGTGCTACTTGTATTTATTGCCCTATAACTTGCAAAAAAAGCAAAGAACATGTAAACATTGGGTATTTCTAAACTCAGGACAAAATTTAGAAACTATTTAGCATGGGTGTTTTTTGGTGTTTGAAAATGTGTAACAGATTTTGGGGGTCAAAGTTAGAAAAAGTGTGTGTTTTTCAGATTTTTCCTCATATTTTATAAATAAAAATAGTAAATTATAAGATATGATGAAAATAATGGTATCTTTAGAAAGTCCACTTAATGGCGAGAAAAATATATAATGTGTGGGTACAGTAAATGAGTAAGAGGAAAATTACAGCTAAACACAAACGCTGCAAAAATGTAAAAATAGCCTTGGTCCCAAACGGACAGAAAATGGAAAAGTGCTGTGGTCATTAAGGGGTTAAAGGGAAATTAAACCCAATTTTTTTCTTTCTTTCAGGTTTCAGATAGAGAATGCAACTTAAAAAAATGTACTCCTATTATCAATTTTTCTTTGTATCTTTAATTGAAATGCAGGAATCTAAGCTTAGGAGACGGCCCATTTTTGGTTTAGCACCAATCAGCAAACGCTACTCAGGTGCTGAACCAAAAATGGTCCGGCTCCTAAGCTTAAGTTTCTGGTTCTTAAAATAAAAATACCAAGAGAACGAAAAAAAAATTGATAATAGGAGTAAATTAGAAAGTTGCTTAAAATTGTATTCTCTATCTGAATCATTAAAGAAAAAAAATGTGGGTTTTATATCCATTAAAGCAACTTTCTAATTTACTCCTGTTATCAATGTTTCCTCGTTCTCTTGGTATCTCTATTTGAAAAAGCAGCAATGTAAGCTTAGGAGCTGGCATGTATTTGATTCAGCACCCTGGGTTGGTGGCTACATTGTTTAAAATTGTTCTATCTGAATCATGAAACATCATTTTGGGGTTGTATGTCCTTTTCAATACTCTGCAACCCCACTCTGTTTGCTTGGTCAACCACTTCCTGGCTGGGCTGTTGTTGCTCCTAGAATAAAGTGACAATTACATTTTTTCAGGATTCAGATAGAGGATACAATTTTAAGCACCTTTACAGTTTACTTTGTTCTCTTGGCGTCTTTTGTTGGAAAGCATACCTAGGTAGACTTAGTAGCAGCAATACACTACTGGGAGCTAGCTGCTAATCTGTGACTGCTCATATATCCCTCTTTCCATTGGCTCGCCTAATGTGTTCAGCTATCTCCCAGTAGTGCACTGCTGCTTTTGAGTATACCTAGGTATGCTTTCCAACAAATGATACCAAGAAACTTAATTATGAAAGAAAGATTGGAGGTTTTATATCTCTTGAAGCTTGTAAATAAAAACATGGCCGATCACTCACTCCAGAGTTCCAAACTGACTCTGGAAGCAGCATCAGCATGAGAACAGTGTGTCGGGAGCTTGAAACCCAAAATATTTATTTCATGATTTAGGTAGAACATACAATTTTAAACAACTTTCCAGTTTACTTCTATTATCAAATTTGCTTCATTCTATTGGTATCTTTTGTTGAAGGAGCAGCAATGCACTAATGGTTTCTAACTGAACACATGGGTGAGCCAATGACTATATATATATATATATATATATATATATATATATATATATATATATATATATATATATATATATATATATATATATATATATATATATATATATATATATATATATATATATATATAATATATATCTAATATATATCTATCTCTATCTATATCCGTTCAACCCCTCAAGGTAGAAAAACGCTTCACTCTCCGGTCTCTTTCAAAATCCTTTATTAAGTATCCAGCATCATATGACAAAATTCCCATCATATGATGCTGGATACTTAATAAAGGATTTTGAAAGAGACCGGAGAGTGAAGAGTTTTTCTACCTTGAGGGGTTGAACGGATATTGCTATATGTTTTCAGCGCAGCACCCCGGCGGATGTCTTATGTCACAGTGAGTGCACCTGTCTGGATATTTGTGTGTATATATATATATATATATATATATATATGCAGCCACCAATCGGTTCTTTGCTGCTCCTGAGCTTTCCTAGATAAACCTTTCAGCAAAGGATAACAAGAGAAGGAAGCAAATTAAATAATATAGGTAAATTGCAAAGTTGTTTAAAATTGTATGCTCTGTCTAAATTCTGAATGTCTAATTATGACTTTACTGTCCCTTTTAATGAAGGTGCTACAGATTTGCAGCTCTACTGTATATTTTACTGTTCAATTCAAACAGCACTTTGCTGTGGATACGCTATGTTAAGGAAAACTTACACAGTGCAGCCAGAGCAAAGCTCTGTTTGAAGAAAACAGCCTGATGGGGAGCAGTTCCTGCATGTGTCCTGTTCTTTTTGCCGACATGCTGCATTTTCTGTGATGACCTCTCAGATCAATGCATGTTCTGCCTTGGGGACAGACACACTCCAAAATGCTAGAAGAGTTGCGCCTGTTATAGCCACAAAGGGGAAGCCAACAAGCTCATATACATGTCATGGTTAGGTCTCCACATACTTTTGGCCATATAATGTATGTAGAAGAGTATAAACATTTAGGAACTAGGACACTTACTTTAAGAGACATAGTAATCCCTGAACAATGTTTGACTTGGAAAACCAAAATTTTTCACATTGGCAAACTTTAATTTCATTTTATTCTTTCAGTTTACTCTTTGGACGGGCTCCTGGTTTTTGCTCTGCTTTTTGTCTGTACGTGTGCTTACTTCAAGAAGGTGCCTCGTCTGCGTAGCTGGCTGTTGTCTGAAAAGAAGGGTGTTTGGGGAGTCTTTTATAAAGGTAAATGCAATATATATTCCTAGTGTATATATAGGATGTGGTAGGGCCAGTGTTTGGGTGCAAGACTTTTGACACAACTTACTGCTAAGAACACAATTATTTTTGTTTCGCATAGGGGCTTTATTATTAGTATTAATACAAATAATAATCCATATGAGCTACTTCCCTTAACACATAGGGTTTGTGAGTTCAGCTATCTTTTAAGGTATATTAAAGTGAATGTCAAGTTTGATGAATCAGTGTCTGGTTTTTAAAAACAGGGGCACTTTCATTCATCAAACTTTATATTTCACTTGTTTTGTTAAAATACTTAACTTTTAATCTTGAAAGCCGCTCCAGCGCTTCCCCCGCCCGTTGCAAGCCTCTTCATATGTCAAAAATGACGAATCCGGCTTCCTACAATCAAGGCGTTGCCTCAGGCAATGATTCCCCTGGGGGAAAAGCCGTGATCGGAGGATGCCGTATTCGTCATTGCTGACGTATGAAGTGACGAGCGGTAAAGAGGGTGAATCACTGGAGCGGCTTTCAATATTAAAAGGTAAGTATTTGAACAAAATTAGTGAAATGTAAAGTTTAATAAATGAAAGTGCCCCAGTTTTTAATAGGATTTTTAAAAACCGGGCACTGATTCATCAAACTTGACATTCACTTTAAACGGTCTGTTTCATTGTTGTAATAAAAAAGCAAGCTCTAAGCAGAATATTTATTATTCAACACTTTTATTACTTTTTTTTTTTTAATTTGTGCAGGGTTCCTTACTTCCTGTCACAGCCCTACAAGAAGGATGGGGCCTCCACAGGAAGGCAATTTAGCTGTTATTCCTTAAAGGGACAGTATACACCAATTTTCATTTAACTGCATGTAATACACTACTATAAAGAATAATATGCACAGATACTGATGTAAAATCCAGTATAAAACCGTTTAAAAACGTACTTAGAATCTCTCAGTTTAGCACTGTTGAAAAGATTAGGTGGAACACCCACTGCAAGTAGTTTTATAGAAAAAAAAAACAGATCATCACCACACCCCCTTCCTCTGCATTTGAAAAGACTCTTTACGCAGGAGCAAGCTAAAGTAGCTATACATAAGTATTCTAAAACTTTGGGGCTTGGTTAGGAGTCTGAAAATCAGTGCAATGTTATTTAAAAATAAGCAAAACTATATTAAAAAAAACAAAAAACTGTAAAGGCTATATAAATGGATCATCTACAAAACATTTATGCAAAGAAAAATCTAGTGTATAAGGTCCCTTTAAGTGTTGCTAGGTGACGCCTATCTGCTTGCTGCAATTAGTTTATTGCCCATATTCAGTATAGGACTTTTGCTGCAAAACTTCCTTCCCCATTAAACTTAAGTTTTGCAATGGTAAGCTCCCTTATCACACTGGGGGCATGGTTAGACTGAGAATGTTTAAGTGCTGATTTAGTAACAAAACAAGTTTTGTATAAAGGAGTACTGTGTTATCCCTTTAAAGTGCCATTATAGTGAATATATGTAATGCGCTAATTCATTGGAGCATGCAATGTAATCACCAGTGACCCTGCAACTCGGGAGCTGCACAATATTGCAGGTCCTGAGCAGAAACTGCTGCTGACCCTATAACCACTACTAATCACACAACACAGCTGTGCAGCTAGCAATTCTGATAAACTCAGCAGCAGTTTCCGTTCGGACCAAATGTTGCTACAGAGCTGAATTTGAACTATGTGTTTAACCCATGTTTAGGGGAGAAGCACATAGAGTTGCAGTGGTATAATTACATGCTATAACGAATTAGAGTATTCCCCCCACCCTCACTATAATGGCCTTTTAATAGACAGGAGGTATCAGACATGCAGCTATTTTTACGGAAGGGGTTACCAGGGGTAAAGCTATATGTTACCTTGGGATGTGCCAGATGCTTTACTGTTTTTAGACTGCGGTAACAGATGTGCTCTACCATACAGATATGTTTTAGTCAAGAAGATGTGGAAGATGTTGGGTGCAGTGATTTTCACAAGTGGTTATGCCATCCTTGTGCCCAGGTATTTACGTGGGTCCGTGTGGCACAGCTATTCTCATAGACTGGGCCATAAGTTGGTTCATTTACTTTATAGACATCAAATGCTAAGCTGTTTCTCAGACAACCTGATATCTGTGCTGGGTAGGGGAGCTGTTTTCAGGACATAATCTGTTCAGTAACTCAGATATACTTCTGGCAACTCTCTTCCAAAAAAATGTGCCCTATGATCTCTGATACTGGGTAGCTGATCACTATTCTTTAACCTGTATTCCACATATTCCTCTATATTACACATAAACAGTAGTATAATGTCTTTATATCATATACTATATGTATTAACATATTTTTGCAATATCTCTTCTAGCTGCAGTTATTGGCTCCCGTCTACATTTGGCTGTTTCTGTCTCGTGTATTACAATGGCCTTTTACGTTTTGTTCATAAAGTGACCTCTGTGATATCGTCAAGTCACACCTCACTTCCAGCACCTCCCAAAAAAAATTGGGGACCAGAAACCGAACCAAGCCAGGAAATTAAAAAAATAAAAATAAACTGCTGCAAGAAAATCATCCTCTGCTGGATATGGATTAATATTACTTCATCAAAATGATGGTGTTTATAAAGACTATAATACCATATCCCCTTAGGGAGTAAACTTTTCCTATCTTGCTCTATAATATAAAGCCTCTTTTCAATTGTAACTGAAAGCTGAATTTGAAAAAGATGTTAAAGTTAAAGGACTTTAAAACTGTTTTCCATAGTTGCTGCTGTATGTATGATAGTTATGACAGTTGAGGGAATAAACCAATATAACGTACTATGTGGCCATGATACAAACAAATGTATCATTAATGTATTTAATAGACTAAAGCAGGGTGTCCAGCCTGTTTTTTTGGAGGCTCGTTCAGGCCAGGATATAAGGGACTTTCTGCTTGAGTACAGGTTCAATTAGAGAGATCCCCAATTGCTTTAACCCCCAGATAAAGACAACCTATGTTATTTCCAAGATACTGTGTTCCATCTTTACTTGCCACTGGTACAAGTACTGCAGTTTGGTTTGTACACTTAAAACTATAGGATAATACACATAACTGTGTTGCATGGAAAGGATTCAAAACACACTTTACTCAAAATTAAAAGTACTGTGTTCCTTTAGACCACTGTGTTAGCAAAGTAACCCAATGGCCATAGCAAGCGTGAGGCGTGAGGGAGGCAGACATGTTAGGATCACAACAAAATGGTGGTTTTGTCTTTATAAACCTATAACTATGGAACTGTGGGATACCACAGGAAGTAGACTATGCTTTGCAGTCTGTGATTTGACACTAATAATTGTTTTTTTTTGGCTACTAGTGGGACAGAATTGCAGCAACTTTTAGAAACCATTGCAAAAACAAATTAAACATTTTGTTACAAACAGGTGTGACTGATTTGTGTTTACATATTTGTTTGCAGTACGGTTATATGAACTTACAGTTACTGGAGATAACTGGGGGAAAAGGTTATTATGTATTAGTATACATTATTAAAGGGATAGGAAACTCAAAAAGTGTATTTTGTGATTCAGACAGATTCATACAGTTTTAAAAAAAAGTTTCCAATTTACTTCTATTGTCAAATTTGCTTTGTTCCTATGATATTCTTTGTTGAAGAGATATCTAGGTTGGCATCTGGAGCACTGCATGGCAGGAAATAGTGCTGCCATCTAGTACTCTTGCAAATGGATAACATTCTTGCAAAACTGCTGCCTTATAGAGCTCCAGACGGCTCCTAAGCATACGTCCCTTTTCAACAAAAGATACTAATAGAACAAAGAAAAAAATAATAATAGAAGAAAGTTGTTTAAAATCACATGCTCTATCTGAGTCGTGAAAGAAAAAAACATTTTCGTATCCCTTTTAACAAGAGGTTAATACAGCAGAATTTTATGTAAACCAAATGTGTTCACCTCAAAAGTCAGGAACCAAAAAAAACATTGACTTGAAGCTGCCTTTAAAGGGACAGTTTACTCAAAATGTTTCTCCCCTTTAATTTGTTCCCAATGATCCACTTTACCTGCTGGAGTGTATTAAATTGTTTGCAAAGTATTTCCATTACCCTAATATTGGCATTTGAAATAGTTTATTTAGCCTGTGGTATCCCCACCCATCCTGAAAGTTTTTGGACTCCAGGTCAAGCTGTGTAAACACAGCCAGTAATAGAAATTACACTCCCAGTGGGGTATAGAAGAGATAAGGTAATAAAATGTTAATTTGGCATTGTTCTCTACAAGTATTGGTGATTGGTTTATGGACAGATATAAGATAAGGAAGCAGGTATATGTACACGTGATAAAGTAATGAGCTCTGATTATACCTACAAGCTCAGCCTATTTTATTAGGTTGTGGCTTCAAAACACAAAATCAGCTAATTCATATACACAAATAAGCCTTAAAAAAGCAAATCTCATATATTTTAAACTCATCTGGTAAAAAAAGTAATTGGAAACACATTAAGGGAAAAACATTTTTACAGTATACTGTCCCTTTAAGTTACAGACTTTGGGACCAACTTCTTTATATGGTCATCATTGTACATTACAGATTTTAGTATAAAAGTGAAAGTGTATCCTCTGCACCATTGTTAGCAATGCATAAAATGCTGTAGAAGTCCTGGCTAAATTACAAATTTAAAGGGATACTGAACCCAATTTTTTTTCTTTCGAAATTCAGACCGAGCATGAAATTTTAAGCAACTTTCTAATTTACTCCTATTATTAAATTTTCTTCATTCTCTTGGTATCTTTATTTGAAATGCAAGAATGTAAGTTTAGATGCCGGCCCATTTTTGGTGAACAACCTGAGTTGTTCTTGCTGATTGGTGGATAAATTGATCTACCAATAAAAAGTGCTGTCCAGAGTTCTGAACCAAAAAAAACTTTGATGCCTTTTTCAAATAAAGATGGCAAGAGAACGAAGAAAATGTAATAATCAGAGTAAATTAGAAAGTTGCTTAAAATTGCATGCTCTCGAAAAGAAAACAATTGGGTTCAGTGTCCCTTTAACTGATTTGCAAAAGGGTTTGAAGATGTATTTAATGATAGTATGTTGCTAATGTTAGTTGTACATAGCTTTTATATCTATAATGTGTTAATGCAATAACTACAGGTACTAAGGCATTAATGTGAAGTAAACTAGATTAAAGGGACATGAAACACTTTTTTTTCTTTTGTGATTCATACAATTTTAAACAACTTCTCATTTTACTTCTATTATCAAATGTGCTTCATTCTTTGGTATCCTTTTGTTTAAGGAGCTGCAATGGACAACTGGGAGCTTGCAGAATACATAATGTGAGCCAATAAAATATCCATATATGCGCAGCTCCCTCCCAATAGTGCATTGCTTCTCCTTAGCTTACCTTGGTATGCTTTTCAACAAAGGGTGCAAAGAGAACAAATTACATAATAGACGTATATTGGAAAGCTGTGTAAAATTGTGCGTTTTATCTGAATCACGAAGGTTTAATTTAGACTTTTTTTTGACCCTTTTGTTTAGCTGTATCCAAAATAGTTGTAAGGTTATATTGTTGCTTTATCAATGATATCACTCAAAAGACTGCATTTTACTCTTTAACATTTGTATAGGATACTTGTATCTCTTATATTAGAGCACTGTAAGAAAAACAAATGTTTCTGTCTGTGTGAAAGAGTGAAAATAATAATAATGGTGGTGAAGAAAATAACAATTTATATAGAAGATATGCGCTTCTCTTGGAATGGCATTTCCTGCTCTATAAGAATGAATGAAATAGTGATCATAAGCAGCACAACATTCATTTAGCTCATTTATGCCAGTGGTGAGGCTTGTTCTGTGCAGATCCAATTAAAGTACAAATGTTATTTCTTAAAGGGACACTGAACCCAAAATTTTTCTTTCGTGATTCCGATAGAGCATGCAATTATAAGCAACTTTCTAATTTACTCCTATTATCAAATTTTCTTTGTTCTCTTGCTATCTTTATTTGAAAAAGAAGGCATCTAAGTTTAGGAGACAGACAATTGTTGGTTCAGACACTGGACAGCAATTGTTTATTGGTGGGTGAATTTATCCACCAATCAGCAAGAACAACCCAGGTTGTTCACCAAAAATGGGCCATCATCTAAACTTACATTCTTGCTTTTCAAATAAAGATACCAAGAGAATGAAGAAAGTTTGATAATAGGAGTAAATTAGAAAGTTGCTTAAAATTGCATGCTCTATCTGATCACGAAAGAAAAAATGTGGGTTCAGTGTCCCTTTAAAGGATCGGTAAATACAGTAGATTTCTATAATCACTATAAGCACTTAGTCTGAACTTCAAATGAGTAGTTGATTATTTTTTTTTTCTGACAAATTTCAAAGTTATGTCTATTTCCCCTCCCCCTGTATCAGGTGACAGCCCTCAGCCAATCACAAATGTATATTCTGTGAATTCTTGCACATGCTCAGTAGGAGCTGGTGACTCAAAAAGTGTAAATATAAATCGATTGTGCACATTTTGTTAATGGAAGTAATTTGGAAAGTTATTTAAAATTGCTGCTCTATCTGAATCATGAAAATGTTATTTTGACTTGAGTGTCCCTTTTAAGACAACCCTAGTATTGCTTTAATTTAACAGCTTGGATATAAACAGCCAATCCTATTAGCCACCAGCTCAATATGAAGACCTGTTGTTTCCTTACTAAAGCTCAAAGACTATGGTCCTGATGATCTAAAGGTCTCTAGGCTGGCGAGATTATTAAAGGATAGTAAACACTAAAAATGTTATAAAAAGATAGATAATCTCTTTATTTACCATTCCCCAGTTTTGCATAACCAACACTGTTATAGAAATATACTTTTCTCTTGTTAAGTGTATCCAGTCCACGGATCATCCATTACTTATGGGATATTAACTCCTCCCCAACAGGAAGTGCAAGAGGATTCACCCAGCAGAGCTGCTATATAGCTCCTCCCCTAACTGCCATTACCAGTCATTCTCTTGCACCCAACGACTAGATAGGATGTGTGAGAGGACTATGGTGATTATATTTAGTTTTATACCTTCAATCAAAAGTTTGTTATTTTATAATAGCACCGGAGTGTGTTATTCCTTCTCTGGTAGAATTTGAAGAAGAATCTACCTGAGTTTTTACTATGATTTTAGCCGGCGTAGTTAAGATCATATTGCTGTTTCTCGGCCATCTGAGGAGAGGTAAACTTCAGATCAGGGGACAGCGGGCAGATTAATCTGCAAAGAGGTATGTAGCAGCTTATTATTTTCTGACAATGGAATTGATGAGAAAATTCTGCCTTACCGATATAATGTAAACTCAGCCTTAAATGCAGTAGCAGCAACTGGTATCAGGCTGTCATGTATGTATATTTTACACTTCAGTATTCTGGGGAATGGCACTTCACTGGAATTAATTATACTGTGTGCATAAGTCTTTAGCCTAATTTGCAGGGACTGGCAACAGGCTCTTTAATAACACTTAATTTATGTTAAACGTTTTTTGCTGGCATGTAAAATCGTTTCATTTTCTGAGGTACTGGGTGAATAAAATGTTTTGGGCATTATTTTTTCCACTTGGCAGTTGTTTTATTTAATTTATGACAGTTTACTGATCTCTCTCACTGTTGTGTGTGAGGGGAAGGTCAAAAAATTCAGTCAGAAGCTCATTGTATTTCCTGCATGATCCGGTTCATCTCTACAGAACTCAGGGGTCTTCAAAACTTGTTTTGAGGGAGGTAATCATTCACAGCAGAGCTGTGAGATTGTAGTTGACTGTGATAAAAAACGTTTATTTCTGTAACTTTTTTTTCTGCTATCAGGGTTAGTTATCCTTCGCTAATGGGAACAAGCCTTTGCTAAAATTGTGTTTTTTACAAAGATTTGATGCTATAACCTTTCAGTTTATTAACTTTCAACTGTCATAACTCTTTCTGTGCTTCTTATAGGCACAGTACGTTTTCATATTATAGTAAATTACTTGAAAAGTATTTCCAAGTTGCTAGTTTATTTGCTAGTGTGTTAAACATGTCTGATTCAGAGGAAGACATCTGTGCTATATGTGCTAATGCCAAAGTGGAGCCCAATAGAAATTTATGTACTAACTGTATTGATGCTACTTTAAATAAAAGTCAATCTGTACAAATTGAACACATTTCACCAAACAACGAGGGGAGAGTTATGCCGACTAACTCGCCTCACGTGTCAGTACCTGCATCTCCCGCTCGGGGGGTGCGTGATATTGTGGCGCCGAGTACATCTGGGCGGCCATTACAAATCACATTACAGGATATGGCTACTGTTATGACTGAAGTTTTGGCTAAATTACCAGAACTAAGAGGTAAGCGTGATCACTCTGGGGTGAGAACAGAGTGCGCTGATAATGTTAGGGCCATGTCAGATACTGCGTCACAACTTGCAGAACATGAGGACGGAGAGCTTCATTCTGCGGCTGACGGTTCTGATCCAAACAGATTGGATTCAGATATTTCAAATTTTAAATTTAAGCTGGAAAACCTCCGTGTATTACTAGGGGAGGTGTTAGCGGCTCTGAATGATTGTAACACAGTTGCAATACCAGAAAAAATGTGTAGGTTGGATAAATATTTTGCGGTACCGTCGAGTACTGACGTTTTTCCTATACCTAAGAGACTTACTGAAATTGTTACTAAGGAGTGGGATAGACCCGGTGTGCCGTTCTCACCCCCTCCGATATTTAGAAAGATGTTTCCAATAGACACCACCACACGGGACTTATGGCAAACGATCCCTAAGGTGGAGGGAGCAGTTTCTACTTTAGCTAAGCGTACCACTATCCCGGTGGAGGATAGCTGTGCCTTTTCAGATCCAATGGATAAAAAGTTAGAGGGTTACCTTAAGAAAATGTTTGTTCAACAAGGTTTTATATTGCAACCCCTTGCATGCATTGCGCCTGTCACGGCTGCAGCAGCATTTTGGTTTGAGTCTCTGGAAAGGGACACTTGAATCAGCTCCATTAGATGAGATTACACACAGGCTTAAAGCTCTTAAGTTAGCTAACTCATTTATTTCAGATGCCGTAGTACATTTAACTAAGCTTACGGCTAAGAATTCCGGATTCGCCATTCAGGCGCGCAGAGCACTGTGGCTAAAATCCTGGTCAGCTGACGTTACTTCTAAGTCTAAATTTCTTAATATACCTTTCAAAGGGCAGACCTTATTCGGGCCCGGATTGAAAGAAATTATCGCTGACATTACAGGAGGTAAAGGCCATGCCCTGCCTCAAGACAGAGCCAAACCTAAGGCTAGACAATCTAATTTTCGTTCCTTTCGGAATTTCAAAGCAGGAGCAGCATCAACTTCCTCTGCTCCAAAACAAGAAGGATCTGTTGCTCGCTACAGACAAGGCTGGAGACCTAACCAGTCCTGGAACAAGGGCAAGCAGGCCAGGAAACCTGCTGGTGCCCCTAAAACAGCATGAATTGAGGGCCCCCGATCCGGGAACGGATCTAGTGGGGGGCAGACTTTCTCTCTTCGCCCAGGCTTGGGCAAGAGATGTCCAGGATCCCTGGGCGCTAGAGATAATATCTCAGGGATACCTTCTGGACTTCAAATACTCTCCCCCAAGAGAGAGATTTCATCTGTCAAGGTTGTCAACAAACCAAATAAAGAAAGAGGCATTTCTACGCTGCGTACAAGAGCTTTTATTAATGGGAGTAATCCATCCAGTTCCACGGTCGGAACAGGGACAAGGGTTTTACTCAAATCTGTTTGTGGTTCCCAAAAAAGAGGGAACTTTCAGGCCAATCCTGGATTTAAAGATCCTAAACAAATTCCTAAGAGTTCCATCGTTCAAAATGGAGACTATTCGGACAATTTTACCCATGATCCAAAAGGGTCAGTACATGACCACAGTGGATTTAAAGGATGCTTACCTTCACATACCGATTCACAAAGATCATTACCGGTATCTAAGGTTTGCCTTTCTAGACAGGCATTACCAGTTTGTAGCTCTTCCATTCGGATTGGCTACGGCTCCGAGAATCTTCACAAAGGTTCTGGGTGCTCTTCTGGCGGTACTAAGACCGCGAGGAATTGCGGTAGCTCCGTACCTAGACGACATTCTGATACAAGCTTCAAGCTTTCAAACTGCCAAGTCTCATACAGAGTTAGTACTGGCATTTCTAAGGTCGCATGGATGGAAGGTGAACAAAAAGAAGAGTTCTCTCTTTCCACTCACAAGAGTTCCCTTCTTGGGGACTCTTATAGATTCTGTAGAAATGAAGATTTACCTGACAGAAGACAGGTTAACAAAGCTTCAAAATGCATGCCGTGTCCTTCATTCCATTCAACACCCGTCAGTAGCTCAATGCATGGAGGTGATCGGCTTAATGGTAGCAGCAATGGACATAGTACCCTTTGCACGCCTACATCTCTGACCGCTGCAATTGTGCATGCTAAGTCAGTGGAATGGGGATTACTCAGACTTGTCCCCTACTCTGAATCTGGATCAAGAGACCAGAAATTCTCTTCTATGGTGGCTTTCTCGGCCACATCTGTCCAGGGGGATGCCATTCAGCAGGCCGGACTGGACAATTGTAACAACAGACGCCAGCCTACTAGGTTGGGGCGCTGTCTGGAATTCTCTGAAGGCTCAGGGACAATGGAATCAGGAGGAGAGTCTCCTACCAATAAACATTCTGGAATTGAGAGCAGTTCTCAATGCCCTTCTGGCTTGGCCCCAGTTAACAACTCGGGGGTTCATCAGGTTTCAGTCGGACAACATCACGACTGTAGCTTACATCAACCATCAGGGAGGGACAAGAAGCTCCCTAGCAATGATGGAAGTATCAAAGATAATTCGCTGGGCAGAGTCTCACTCTTGCCACCTGTCAGCAATCCACATCCCGGGAGTGGAGAACTGGGAGGCGGATTTCTTAAGTCGTCAGACTTTTCATCCGGGGGAGTGGGAACTTCATCCGGAGGTCTTTGCCCAAATACTTCGACGTTGGGGCAAACCAGAGATAGATCTCATGGCGTCTCGACAGAACGCCAAGCTTCCTCGTTACGGGTCCAGATCCAGGGATCCGGGAGCGGTTCTGATAGATGCTTTGACAGCACCTTGGACCTTCGGGATGGCTTATGTGTTTCCACCCTTCCCGATGCTTCCTCGATTGATTGCCAGAATCAAACAGGAGAGAGCATCAGTGATTCTAATAGTGCCTGCATGGCCACGCAGGACTTGGTATGCAGATCTAGTGGACATGTCATCCTGTCCACCTTGGTCGCTACCTCTGAAACAGGACCTTCTGATCCAGGGTCCCTTCAAACATCAAAATCTAATTTCTCTGAAGCTGACTGCTTGGAAATTGAACGCTTGATTTTATCAAAACGTGGTTTTTCTGAGTCAGTTATTGATACCTTAATACAGGCTAGGAAGCCTGTTACCAGAAAGATTTACCATAAGATATGGCGCAAATACTTATATTGGTGCGAATCCAAGAGTTACTCATGGAGTAAGGTTAGGATTCCGAGGATATTGTCTTTTCTACAAGAAGGTTTAGAAAAGGGTTTATCCGCTAGTTCCTTAAAGGGACAGATTTCAGCTCTGTCCATTCTTTTACACAAACGTCTGTCAGAAGTTCCGGACGTTCAAGCTTTTTGTCAGGCTTTAGCTAGGATCAAGCCTGTGTTTAAAACTGTTGCTCCACCATGGAGTTTGAACTTAGTTCTTAATGTTTTACAGGGGGTTCCGTTTGAACCCCTTCATTCCATTGATATCAAGTTGTTATCTTGGAAAGTTCTGTTTTTAATGGCGATTTCCTCGGCTCGAAGAGTCTCTGAGTTATCTGCCTTACATTGTGATTCTCCTTATCTGATTTTTCATTCAGACAAGGTAGTTCTGCGTACTAAACCTGGGTTCCTACCTAAGGTGGTCACTAACAGGAATATCAATCAAGAGATTGTGGTTCCATCTTTGTGTCCTAATCCTTCTTCGAAAAAAGAACGTCTGCTACACAATCTAGATGTAGTCCGTGCCCTGAAATTTTATCTACAGGCAACTAAGGATTTTCGACAAACGTCTTCCCTGTTTGTCGTTTATTCTGGTCAGAGGAGAGGTCAAAAAGCTTCGGCTACCTCTCTCTCCTTTTGGCTTCGTAGCATAATACGGTTAGCCTATGAGACTGCTGGACAGCAGCCTCCTGAAAGAATTACAGCACATTCTACTAGAGCTGTGGCTTCCACTTGGGCCTTTAAGAATGAGGCTTCTGTTGAACAGATTTGCAAGGCTGCAACTTGGTCTTCTCTTCATACTTTTTCCAAATTTTACAAATTTGACACTTTTGCTTCTTCGGAGGCTGTTTTTGGGAGAAAGGTTCTTCAGGCAGTGGTTCCTTCCGTATAAAGAGCCTGCCTGTCCCTCCCGTCATCCGTGTACTTTAGCTTTGGTATTGGTATCCCATAAGTAATGGATGATCCGTGGACTGGATACACTTAACAAGAGAAAACATAATTTATGCTTACCTGATAAATTTATTTCTCTTGTAGTGTATCCAGTCCACGGCCCGCCCTGTCACTTTAAGGCAGGTAATTTTTCCATTAAACTACAGTCACCACTGCACCCTATGGTTTTCCTTTCTCTGCATGTTTTCGGTCGAATGACTGGTAATGGCAGTTAGGGGAGGAGCTATATAGCAGCTCTGCTGGGTGAATCCTCTTGCACTTCCTGTTGGGGAGGAGTTAATATCCCATAAGTAATGGATGATCCGTGGACTGGATACACTACAAGAGAAATAAATTTATCAGGTAAGCATAAATTATGTTTTTACCTCTGGCACCTTGTATCTAAGCTTCTGCTGACTGCCTCCTTATCTCAGATCTTTTGACAGACTTGCATTTTTTAGGGCAATTAGTACTGACTCTTAAATAACTTCTTGTGCGTGAGCACAATGTTATTTATATTAAACACATGAACTAACACCATCTAGCTGTGAAAAAGTATCTAATGCATTCAAATTAGAGGCGGCCTGCAAGGGCTTAGAAATTAGCATATGAGCCTACCTAGGTTTTGCTTTCATCTAAGAATACCAAGAGATCAAAGTAAATTTGATGGTAAAAGTAAATTAGAAAATTGTTTAAAATGGCATGCCCTATCTGAATAAATAAAGTTTCATTTGGACTTTACTATCCCTTTAAAGAATGATCGGCAGCACTTTTATTTCCCTGGTGGAATGATCTAAAGCCTGAAAACATGGTGTCTTGCTGAGGGGCGTATACTACATTTTCGTATTGGGAAGAAGATGCGGACATTACAAAAGTGCACATTAATATACATATTTTAAAAACGAATAATAATTGTATTGTTAAGGTGCATCAAAATTTTTTTATTTTTTTTTAAACTTAAAATTTGTATGTAAATTACACAGGAATAAATGTATTAAATATGCACGTCTTAAATCATAATTTAAGTACACTGGATGTGTAAAAATCACTTAGAAATTTGTACTTACAAGTAATTGTTTTTTTCATAAAATGGGCATATAATGAAATTGTCTCTAATCCCAGCGTATTTTTGTAAAGATTTTTGCACTACAGATCTTGCAGTTTTTTTCTAAAAGGTGGAGAATTTTCTCAAAATACTGATAACCCTAATAGAAAAACACATGCCTAGGCAATTGTAAGATGCTTTTACGCAGAAAGCAGCGCAATTTGATTTATATTGGCTGCTGAATTTAATTTTTAAAGTGCGCCCCCTGCTGACTGCTAACCGTCCTACACAGCGAAGTTTCCCTTTCCAGCGATTTCCATTACTTTCAATAGGAGACGTCTTGTCACTCGCACGGACAGCTATTTATTTTACAATAATTTCATCAGGGCAGCCCCTGCGAGGGTCAGCATGAAACACCACGTCTGAACTTGCAAGGTTTAGATAATCAGACCCTATATTACCTCTGCCCTCTGTTGTTCAGTCTCTATTGTTTATCTCTTTGTTGTCTGAGGTCACTTGCAATGCACTGTAAAAGCATAAGAGGAAAAACTGAACCAATGGGTTGTACAATTATTATTATTTTTAGTTAAAAGTAATTCAGTGCTATTGTAAGTGCACAATTACCAATAAGAAACTAGAGGTTGATGGGTTACATGGTGCTTGAACACTTAATATGTATGTACACAGATTCATTTTAAAATAATAAAAAATGTTTTGTTTTTATTGGAACGTTCACATTTGTTATTTCTTTCAAATGGATCTTACCAAGTATCTGCTTCAGAGAAAGAAAGAAATGTAGTAGTGCAAAAAACAAACAAACACGTTCTTAAAGGGACAGTCTAGTCCAAAACAATAATTCATTATTCAGATAGGGCATGTTATTTTAAACAATTTTCAAATTTACATCTATCACCAATTTTGCTTTCTTCTCTTGGTATTGTTAGTGGAAAGCTAAACCTAGGAGGTTCATTTGCTAATTTCTAAGCACTTGAAGGCCGCCTCTCATCTCAGGGCATTTTGACAGTTTTTCACCACTAGAGGGTGTTAGTTCATGTGTTTCATATAGATAACACTGTGCTCATGCACGTGGAGTTCCTAGGAGACAGCACTGATTGGCTAAAATGCAAATCTGTCAAAAGAACTGAAATAAGGGGGCAGTCTGCAGAGGCTTAGATACAAGATAATCACAGAGGTAAAAAGTGTATTTATATAACTGTGTTGGTTATGCAAAACTAGGAAATGGGTAATAAAGGGATTATCTATCTTTTTAAACAAATATTCTGGTGTAGACTGTCCCTTTAATTTTTAGAGCATCTACTTTGTACATTCCTTTTGAACTCCTTTGTGTTTAAAGGGACAGTCAACACCAGAATTTTTGTTGTTTAAAAAGAAAAATAATCCCTTTATTACCCATTCCCAAATTTTGCATAATCAACACAGTTATAATACGTTTTACCTCTGATTACCTTGTATCTAAACTTCTGCTGACTGCCCCCTTATTTCAGTTCTTTTGACAGACCTGCATTTTAGCCAATCAGTGCTCACTCCTAGGTCACTTAACGTGAGTGAGCTCAATGTTATCTATATGAAACGCATGAACTAATGCCCTCTAGTGGTCAAAATGCATTCAGATTAGAGGCAGACTTCAAGATCTAAGAAATTAGCATATGAACCTCCTAATTTTAGCTTTCAACTAAGAATACCAAGAGAACAAAGAAAAATTGGTGATACAAGTAAATTGGGAAGTTGTTTTAAATTACGTCCCATTTAAATCATGAAAGATTTTTTTGGACTTGACTGTCCCTTTAAACTAGATATGGTGTACACATAAAGCATGTATTGTTTTCCACTGAAATGGCCCTTTAACAGTTATTTCTAAAAGTGAAGTATGTGCAGTGTAGTGAGCAGATTCCATCAACATGCCTGTTTTATAGATAAACCAATCGGCCCACAAAACACCATATTATACTGTAGAAATACATTCTAGAGTAAAAATAGATTTTATTTTTAAACATTCCATATCACTTCTCTCTCTCTAACGTTATCTGTAATTTTTCGCCTCAACACATTTAACGTGCCCTCCCACCACAAGGGAGCAGCAGATTAGAATCTGCCGTCCGCGCCCCACATACGGGACTGTATTGTCCCATAATGCACTTCACGGACAGCTATATAAATAGAAAGTGAGGGCGGAAGGATTTATAGAGTGCGGCAGTGGTGTGTGAGTAGGTGAATGTGTGTGTGGCTGGTGAGTGCATGTTTGTGTGTATGCGCCGCTGCCGCCTCTGTATTACACAATGATCATCCTTCCTTATTTGATTCCCCCGGGGTGCAGCCTGTCCCGTGGTGGGAGATGATAATAAACCTCTCGCTAACCCTTCCTCGGGTTGTGTGCATTGAGCTCAGGTCTACAGGCTATTCTGGGATATGATGAATTCATCAGATATACTAGGCCGGGGTTTCCTTTTGGGACCTCTGCTCTATGAGTATATAAGCGATTCTGATCCCAGAAGCTGAATTCGCCAGCTCTTGTGTCTTTCACATTTTAAATAAAATCTATGGGGTTGTTTTTTTTTACACACGCGTATGATTTTGTGTTATGTTAAAAGAAGCACTTGTGTTGTATGTGGCGCTAAACATCATCGCTATTTATAGTTAAGTTTTTATGTTAACGCTAGAGGTAAATTTTCCTTCTCACTACTTATGGTTTATACGTAGTGCTTCAGGTTTTATATTTAACATATACGTGTACTGTATATTTGTTTCACTCTGGTATTGGTGACACTTTAATAATGTCTATACCGTGGATAAGATCGTGTTCAAGCAGTAGTATCTTATAAACAATTGTACCTATATTATAACATTTGTCTCATTAGCCCCTTTGTTCGTTGCTTTTTTCATGAAAATGTTTCAGCCCACTACAAGCAACCCCATAAAATATTAAAAAGCATTGTGCTTCAGTTTTTTGTTTTTTTTTACTATTTCATTTCAATCTCAGAGTTGTATTTTTGTCCCCACTTACAGACCAAAGACATTTGTATTCCATGTAATTCACAATTCTGACCATTCTGCATGTTCTATTGAGTATTGCTTATATTATTTCCTTTGCTATGGATGTTTTTGAAAGGGTGTGCCCCAAGATTCCAAAACAATACAAGTTTTGTTGACAAAATGTTTAATTTGAGTTTGTATGCGCCTATTTTGATATGCAGTGCTTAAAGGGGCAGTATACACATTTTCATTTAAAGGGATACTAAACTCTTTTTTTTCTTTCATGATTCCGATAGAGCATGCCATTTTAAGCAACTTTCTAAGTTTACTCATATTATCAATGTTTCTTTCTTCTTTTGGTATCTTTATTTGAAAAGCAGGAATGAAAGCATAGAAGCCAGACGACAAAGGAAGTTGGTTTCTTATTCAAGCCGTTTCTAATTCGTGAAATTCTGTTTCTTATTCATGGAAGTTGGTTTCTTATTCATTTTTTTGTCAGACTGCTTTAAATTGACTTTAACCCCTTAATGACCACAATGTACCCTGTATGTCACTGGTCGTTAAGGGTTTTTTCAGGACATAATAGCACAAGTCTAGCAAGAATACGTTATTAATGCCCTCCCTCCAGAAGGCTTTGTGGAATAGAGCAGTCTCAACGCTGGTGGCAAGACCGTGCTATAAAACAATCAAGTCCCAAAAAAGGCCAGCGACATACAGGGTACGTCGCTGGTCCTTAAGGGGTTAAAATAAAAATATAGGTTTTATTTATATAATAATATGATTCATATAATGTAGTTACACAGAGGTGGATTCCCTTTATACAACAATTGAATATACAAACTTGAAAAAAGGGCATACGTTGGCACCAATACAAATATTACTATTTTGAATAAGTAACAGATATTTTCAAAGGGTTAATAACCATTGGGCCACTGAATTCACTATGAATATATACAGGGTAGATCCCCCTCCATGCCATGCAATTGTTTTTAGCCTAGCCCAATGTTGTTTTTGGCACAGAAATCGATGCCAACCCTGGCATAGGTGACATAATTCTCATTTTTAATAAGTAACATATTTTCAAAGGGTTAATAACCATTAACCATGTTTTTAGGCCTGGCCTAATGGTGTTTTCGGCACAGAAATTGTTGCCAACACTGGCATAGGTAGCATAATTCTCATTTTTGAATAAGTAACAGATATTTTCAAAGGGTTAATAACCATTGGGCCACTGATTTCACTATAAATATATACAGGTTAGATCTTCCTCCATGACATGCAATTATTTTTAGCCTGGCCCAATGGTGTTTTTGGCACAGAAATTGATGCCAACACTGGAATAGGTGACATTATTACCATTTTTGAATAAGTAACAAATATTTTCAAAGGGTTAATAACCATTGGGCCACTGATTTCACTATGAATATATACAGGTTAGATCTCCCTCCATGATATGCAATTGTTTTTAGCCTGGCCCAATTGTGTTTTGGGCACAGAAATTGTTGCCAACACTGGCATAGGTGACATTTCTCATTTTTGAATAAGTAACAGATATTTTCAAAGGGTTAATAACCATTGGGCCACTGATTTCACTATAAATATATACAGGGTAGATCCCCCTCCATGCCATGCAATTGTTTTTATCCTGGCCTAATGGTGTTTTGGGCACAGAAATTGATGCCAACACTGGCATAGAAGACATAATTCTCAATTTTGAATAAGTTACAGATATTTTCAAAAGGGTTAATAACCATTGGGCCACTGATTTCACTATAAATATATACAGGTTATATCTCCCTCCATGACATGCAATTGTTTTTAGCCTAGCCCAATTGTGTTTTGGGCACAGAAATTGTTGCCAACACTGGCATAGGTGACATATTTCTCATTTTTGAATAAGTAACATATATTTTCAAAGGGTTAATAACCATTGGGCCACTGATTTCACTATGAATATATACCGGGTAGATCCCCCTCCATGCCATGCAATTGTTTATAGCCTGGCCCAATTGTGTTTTGGGCACAGAAATTGTTGCCAACACTGGCATAGGTGACATTTCTCATTTTTGAATAAGTAACAGATATTTTCAAAGGGTTAATAACCATTGGGCCACTGATTTCACTATAAATATATACAGGGTAGATCCCCCTCCATGCCATGCAATTGTTTTTATCCTGGCCTAATGGTGTTTTGGGCACAGAAATTGATGCCAACACTGGCATAGAAGACATAATTCTCAATTTTGAATAAGTTACAGATATTTTCAAAAGGGTTAATAACCATTGGGCCACTGATTTCACTATAAATATATACAGGTTATATCTCCCTCCATGACATGCAATTGTTTTTAGCCTAGCCCAATTGTGTTTTGGGCACAGAAATTGTTGCCAACACTGGCATAGGTGACATATTTCTCATTTTTGAATAAGTAACATATATTTTCAAAGGGTTAATAACCATTGGGCCACTGATTTCACTATGAATATATACCGGGTAGATCCCCCTCCATGCCATGCAATTGTTTATAGCCTGGCCCAATTGTGTTTTGGGCACAGAAATTGTTGCCAACACTGGCATAGGTGACATTTCTCATTTTTGAATAAGTAACAGATATTTTCAAAGGGTTAATAACCATTGGGCCACTGATTTCACTATAAATATATACAGGGTAGATCCCCCTCCATGCCATGCAATTGTTTTTATCCTGGCCCAATGGTGTTTTGGGCACAGAAATTGATGCCAACACTGGCATAGAAGACATCATTCTCAATTTTGAATAAGTAACAGATATTTTCAAAAGGGTTAATAACCATTGGGCCACTGATTTCACTATGAATATATACAGGTTAGATCTCCATGACATGCAATTGTTTTTAGCCTGGCCCAATGGTGTTTTGGGCACAGACATTGATGCCAACCCTGGCATAGGTGACATAATTCTCATTTTTGAATAAGTAACATATTTTCAAAGGGTTAATAATCATTGGGGCACTGATTTCACTATGAATATATACAGGGCAGATCCCCCTCCATGACATGCAATTGATTTTAGCCTGGCCCAATGGTGTTTTGGGCACAGAAATTGATGCCAACACTGGCATAGGTGCTCTAATTCTCATTTTTGAATAAGTAACAGATATTTTCAAAGGCTTAATAACCATTGGGCCACTGATTTCACTATGAATATATACAGGGTAGATCCCCCTCCATGCCATGCAATTGTTTATAGCCTGGCCCAATTGTGTTTTGGGCACAGAAATTGTTGCCAACACTGGCATAGGTGACATATTTCTCATTTTTGAATAAGTAACATATATTTTCAAAGGGTTAATAACTATTGGGCCACTGATTTCACTATGGATATATACAGGGTAGATCCCCCTTCATGCCGTGCAATTGTTTTTAGCCTGGCCCAATGGTGTTTTTGGCACATACATTGATGCCAACACTGGAATAGGTGACATTATTACCATTTTTGAATAAGTAACAGATATTTTCAAAGGGTTAATAACCATTGGGCCACTGATTTCACTATAAATATATACAGGTTATATCTCCCTCCATGACATGCAATTGTTTTTAGCCTGGCCCAATTGTGTTTTGGGCACAGAAATTGTTACTAACACTGGCATAGGTGACATATTTCTCATTTTTGAATAAGTAACAGATATTTTCAAAGGGTTAATAATCATTGGGCCACTGATTTCACTATGAATATATACCGGGTAGATCCCCCTCCATGCCATGCAATTGTTTATAGCCTGGCCCAATTGTGTTTTGGGCACAGAAATTGTTGCCAACACTGGCATAGGTGACATTTCTCATTTTTGAATAAGTAACAGATATTTTCAAAGGGTTAATAACCATTGGGCCACTGATTTCACTATAGATATATACAGGGTAGATCCCCCTCCATGCCATGCAATTGTTTTTATCCTGGCCCAATGGTGTTTTGGGCACAGAAAATGATGCCAACACTGGCATAGAAGACATCATTCTCAATTTTGAATAAGTAACAGATATTTTCAAAAGGGTTAATAACCATTGGGCCACCGATTTCACTATAAATATATACAGGTTATATCTCCCTCCATGACATGCAATTGTTTTTAGCCTGGCCCAATGGTGTTTTTGGCACAGAAATTGATGCCAACACTGGAATAGGTGACATTATTCTCATTTTTGAATAAGTAACAAATATTTTCAAAGGGTTAATAACCATTGGGCCACTGATTTCACTATAAATATATACAGGTTAGATCTCCCTCCATGACATGCAATTGTTTTTAGACTGGCCCAATGGTGTTTTGGGCACAGAAATTTATGCCAACCCTGGCATAGGTGACATCATTCTCATTTTTGAATAAGTAACAGATATTTTCAAAGGGTTAATAACCATTGGGCCACTGATTTCACTATAAATATATACAGGGTAGATCCCCCTCCATGCCATGCAATTGTTTTTATCCTGGCCCAATGGTGTTTTGGGCACAGAAAATGATGCCAACACTGGCATAGAAGACATATTTCTCATTTTTGAATAAGTAACAGATATTTTCAAAGGGTTAATAATCATTGGGCCACTGATTTCACTATGAATATATACCGGGTAGATCCCCCTCCATGCCATGCAATTGTTTATAGCCTGGCCCAATGGTGTTTTGGGCACAGAAATTGTTGCCAATACTGGCATAGGTGACATAATTCTCATTTTTGAATAAGTAACATATTTTCAAAGGGTTAATAATCATTGGGGCACTGATTTCACTATGAATATATACAGGGCAGATCCCCCTCCATGACATGCAATTGATTTTAGCCTGGCCCAATGGTGTTTTGGGCACAGAAATTGATGCCAACACTGGCATAGGTGCTCTAATTCTCATTTTTGAATAAGTAACAGATATTTTCAAAGGCTTAATAACCATTGGGCCACTGATTTCACTATGAATATATACAGGGTAGATCCCCCTCCATGCCATGCAATTGTTTATAGCCTGGCCCAATTGTGTTTTGGGCACAGAAATTGTTGCCAACACTGGCATAGGTGACATATTTCTCATTTTTGAATAAGTAACAGATATTTTCAAAGGGTTAATAACTATTGGGCCACTGATTTCACTATGGATATATACAGGGTAGATCCCCCTTCATGCCGTGCAATTGTTTTTAGCCTGGCCCAATGGTGTTTTTGGCACATACATTGATGCCAACACTGGAATAGGTGACATTATTACCATTTTTGAATAAGTAACAGATATTTTCAAAGGGTTAATAACCATTGGGCCACTGATTTCACTATAAATATATACCGGGTAGATCCCCCTCCATGCCATGCAATTGTTTATAGCCTGGCCCAATTGTGTTTTGGGCACAGAAATTGTTGCCAACACTGGCATAGGTGACATTTCTCATTTTTGAATAAGTAACAGATATTTTCAAAGGGTTAATAACCATTGGGCCACTGATTTCACTATAAATATATACAGGGTAGATCCCCCTCCATGCCATGCAATTGTTTTTATCCTGGCCCAATGGTGTTTTGGGCACAGAAAATGATGCCAACACTGGCATAGAAGACATCATTCTCAATTTTGAATAAGTAACAGATATTTTCAAAAGGGTTAATAACCATTGGGCCACTGATTTCACTATAAATATATACAGGTTATATCTCCCTCCATGACATGCAATTGTTTTTAGCCTGGCCCAATGGTGTTTTTGGCACATAAATTGATGCCAACACTGGAATAGGTGACATTATTCTCATTTTTGAATAAGTAACAAATATTTTCAAAGGGTTAATAACCATTGGGCCACTGATTTCACTATAAATATATACAGGTTAGATCTCCCTCCATGACATGCAATTGTTTTTAGACTGGCCCAATGGTGTTTTGGGCACAGAAATTTATGCCAACCCTGGCATAGGTGACATCATTCTCATTTTTGAATAAGTAACAGATATTTTCAAAGGGTTAATAACCATTGGGCCACTGATTTCACTATGAATATATACAGGGTAGATCCCCCTCCATGCCATGCAATTGTTTATAGCCTGGCCCAATTGTGTTTTGGGCACAGAAATTGTTGCCAACACTGGCATAGGTGACATATTTCTCATTTTTGAATAAGTAACAGATATTTTCAAAGGGTTAATAACTATTGGGCCACTGATTTCACTATGGATATATACAGGGTAGATCCCCCTTCATGCCGTGCAATTGTTTTTAGCCTGGCCCAATGGTGTTTTTGGCACATACATTGATGCCAACACTGGAATAGGTGACATTATTACCATTTTTGAATAAGTAACAGATATTTTCAAAGGGTTAATAACCATTGGGCCACTGATTTCACTATAAATATATACAGGTTATATCTCCCTCCATGACATGCAATTGTTTTTAGCCTGGCCCAATTGTGTTTTGGGCACAGAAATTGTTACCAACACTGGCATAGGTGACATATTTCTCATTTTTGAATAAGTAACAGATATTTTCAAAGGGTTAATAATCATTGGGCCACTGATTTCACTATGAATATATACCGGGTAGATCCCCCTCCATGCCATGCAATTGTTTATAGCCTGGCCCAATTGTGTTTTGGGCACAGAAATTGTTGCCAACACTGGCATAGGTGACATTTCTCATTTTTGAATAAGTAACAGATATTTTCAAAGGGTTAATAACCATTGGGCCACTGATTTCACTATAAATATATACAGGGTAGATCCCCCTCCATGCCATGCAATTGTTTTTATCCTGGCCCAATGGTGTTTTGGGCACAGAAAATGATGCCAACACTGGCATAGAAGACATCATTCTCAATTTTGAATAAGTAACAGATATTTTCAAAAGGGTTAATAACCATTGGGCCACTGATTTCACTATAAATATATACAGGTTATATCTCCCTCCATGACATGCAATTGTTTTTAGCCTGGCCCAATGGTGTTTTTGGCACATAAATTGATGCCAACACTGGAATAGGTGACATTATTCTCATTTTTGAATAAGTAACAAATATTTTCAAAGGGTTAATAACCATTGGGCCACTGATTTCACTATAAATATATACAGGTTAGATCTCCCTCCATGATATGCAATTGTTTTTAGCCTGGCCCAATTGTGTTTTGGGCACAGAAATTGTTGCCAATACTGGCATAGGTGACATAATTCTCATTTTTCAATAAGTAACATATATTTTCAAAGGGTTAATAACCATTGGGCCACTGATTTCACTATGGATATATACAGGGTAGATCCCCCTTCATGCCGTGCAATTGTTTTTAGCCTGGCCCAATGGTGTTTTTGGCACATACATTGATGCCAACCCTGGCATAGGTGACATTATTCTCATTTTTGAATAAGTAACAGATATTTTCAAAGGGTTAATAACCATTGGGCCACTGATTTCACTATAAATATATACAGGTTATATCTCCCTCCATGACATGCAATTGTTTTTAGCCTGGCCCAATGGTGTTTTGGGCACAGACATTGATGCCAACCCTGGCATAGGTGACATAATTCTAATTTTTTAATAAGTAACATATTTTCAAAGGGTTAATAATCATTGGGGCACTGATTTCACTATGAATATATACAGGGCAGATCCCCCTCCATGACATGCAATTGTTTTTAGCCTGGCCCAATGGTGTTTTGGGCACAGAAATTGATGCCAACACTGGCATAGGTGCTCTAATTCTCATTTTTGAATAAGTAACAGATATTTTCAAAGGCTTAATAACCATTGGGCCACAGATTTCACTATGAATATATACAGGTTAGATCTCCCTCCATGACATGCAATTGTTTTTAGACTGGCCCAATGGTGTTTTGGGCACAGAAATTTATGCCAACCCTGGCATAGGTGACATTATTCTCATTTTTGAATAAGTAACAAATATTTTCAAAGGGTTAATAACCATTGGGCCACTGATTTCACTATAAATATATACAGGTTTGATCTCCCTCCATGATATGCAATTGTTTTTAGCCTGGCCCAATTGTGTTTTGGGCACAGAAATTGTTGCCAATACTGGCATAGGTGACATAATTCTCATTTTTCAATAAGTAACAGATATTTTCAAAGGGTTAATAACCATTGGGCCACTGATTTCACTATGAATATATACCGGGTAGATCCCCCTCCATGCCATGCAATTGTTTATATCCTGGCCCAATTGTGTTTTGGGCACAGAAATTGTTGCCAACACTGGCATAGGTGACATATTTCTCATTTTTGAATAAGTAACAGATATTTTCAAAGGGTTAATAACCATTGGGCCACTGATTTCACTATGGATATATACAGGGTAGATCCCCCTTAATGCCATGCAATTGTTTTTAGCCTGACCCAATGGTGTTTTTGGCACATACATTGATGCCAACACTGGAATAGGTGACATTATTACCATTTTTGAATAAGTAACAGATATTTTCAAAGGGTTAATAACCATTGGGCCACTGATTTCACTATAAATATATACAGGTTATATCTCCCTCCATGACATGCAATTGTTTTTAGCCTGGCCCAATTGTGTTTTGGGCACAGAAATTGTTGCCAACACTGGCATAGGTGACATATTTCTCATTTTTGAATAAGTAACAGATATTTTCAAAGGGTTAATAATCATTGGGCCACTGATTTCACTATGAATATATACCGGGTAGATCCCCCTCCATGCCATGCAATTGTTTATAGCCTGGCCCAATTGTGTTTTGGGCACAGAAATTGTTGCCAACACTGGCATAGGTGACATTTCTCATTTTTGAATAAGTAACATATATTTTCAAAGGGTTAATAACCATTGGGCCACTGATTTCACTATAAATATATACAGGGTAGATCCCCCTCCATGCCATGCAATTGTTTTTATCCTGGCCCAATGGTGTTTTGGGCACAGAAAATGATGCCAACACTGGCATAGAAGACATCATTCTCAATTTTGAATAAGTAACAGATATTTTCAAAAGGGTTAATAACCATTGGGCCACTGATTTCACTATAAATATATACAGGTTATATCTCCCTCCATGACATGCAATTGTTTTTAGCCTGGCCCAATGGTGTTTTTGGCACAGAAATTGATGCCAACACTGGAATAGGTGACATTCTCATTTTTGAATAAGTAACAAATATTTTCAAAGGGTTAATAACCATTGGGCCACTGATTTCACTATAAATATATACAGGTTAGATCTCCCTCCATGATATGCAATTGTTTTTAGCCTGGCCCAATTGTGTTTTGGGCACAGAAATTGTTGCCAACACTGGCATAGGTGACATATTTCTCATTTTTTAATAAGTAACATATATTTTCAAAGGGTTAATAACCATTGGGCCACTGATTTCACTATGAATATATACCGGGTAGATCCCCCTCCATGCCATGCAATTGTTTATAGCCTGGCCCAATTGTGTTTTGGGCTCAGAAATTGTTGCCAACACTGGCATAGGTGACATTTCTCATTTTTTAATAAGTAACAGATATTTTCAAAGGGTTAATAACCATTGGGCCACTGATTTCACTATGGATATATACAGGGTAGATCCCCCTTCATGCCGTGCAATTGTTTTTAGCCTGGCCCAATGATGTTTTTGGCACATACATTGATGCCAACCCTGGCATAGGTGACATTATTCTCATTTTTGAATAAGTAACAGATATTTTCAAAGGGTTAATAACCATTGGGCCACTGATTTCACTATAAATATATACAGGTTATATCTCCCTCCATGACATGCAATTGTTTTTAGCCTGGCCCACTTGTGTTTTGGGCACAGAAATTGTTGCCAACACTGGCATAGGTGACATATTTCTCATTTTTGAATAAGTAACATATATTTTCAAAGGGTTAATAACCATTGGGCCACTGATTTCACTATGAATATATACCGAGTAGATCCCCCTCCATGCCATGCAATTGTTTATAGCCTGGCCCAATTGTGTTTTGGGCACAGAAATTGTTGCCAACACTGGCATAGGTGACATTTCTCATTTTTTAATACGTAACAGATATTTTCAAAGGGTTAATAACCATTGGGCCACTGATTTCACTATAAATATATACAGGGTAGATCCCCCTCCATGCCATGCAATTGTTTTTATCCTGGCCCAATGGTGTTTTGGGCACAGGAATTGATGCCAACACTGGCATAGAAGACATCATTCTCAATTTTGAATAAGTAACAGATATTTTCAAAAGGGTTAATAACCATTGGGCCACTGATTTCACTATGAATATATACAGGTTAGATCTGTATGACATGCAATTGTTTTTAGCCTGGCCCAATGGTGTTTTGGGCACAGACATTGATGCCAACCCTGGCATAGGTGACATAATTCTCATTTTTGAATAAGTAACATATTTTCAAAGGGTTAATAATCATTGGGGCACTGATTTCACTATGAATATATACAGGGCAGATCCCCCTCCATGACATGCAATTGTTTTTAGCCTGGCCCAATGGTGTTTTGGGCACAGAAATTGATGCCAACACTGGCATAGGTGCTCTAATTCTCATTTTTGAATAAGTAACAGATATTTTCAAAGGCTTAATAACCATTGGGCCACTGATTTCACTATGAATATATACAGGTTAGATCTCCCTCCATGACATGCAATTGTTTTTAGACTGGCCCAATGGTGTTTTGGGCACAGAAATTTATGCCAACCCTGGCATAGGTGACATCATTCTCATTTTTGAATAAGTAACAGATATTTTCAAAGGGTTAATAACCATTGGGCCACTGATTTCACTATGAATATATACCGGGTAGATACCCCTCCATGCCATGCAATTGTTTATAGCCTGGCCCAATTGTGTTTTGGGCACAGAAATTGTTGCCAACACTGGCATAGGTGACATATTTCTCATTTTTGAATAAGTAACATATATTTTCAAAGGGTTAATAACCATTGGGCCACTGATTTCACTATAAATATATACAGGGTAGATCCCCCTCCATGCCATGCAATTGTTTTTATCCTGGCCCAATGGTGTTTTGGGCACAGAAATTGATGCCAACACTGGCATAGAATACATCATTCTCAATTTTGAATAAGTAACAGATATTTTCAAAAGGGTTAATAACCATTGGGCCACTAATTTCACTATGAATATATACAGGTTAGATCTCCATGACATGCAATTGTTTTTAGCCTGGCCCAATGGTGTTTTGGGCACAGAAATTGATGCCAACCCTGGCATAGGTGACATAATTCTCATTTTTGAATAAGTAACAGATATTTTCAAAGGGTTAATAATCATTAGGGCACTGATTTCACTATGAATATATACAGGGCAGATCCCCCTCCATGACATGCAATTGTTTTTAGCCTGGCCCAATGGTGTTTTGGGCACAGAAATTGATGCCAACACTGGCATAGGTGCTCTAATTCTCATTTTTGAATAAGTAACAGATATTTTCAAAGGGTTAATAACCATTGGGCCACTGATTTCACTATGAATATATACAGGTTAGATCTCCCTCCATGACATGCAATTGTTTTTAGACTGGTCCAATGGTGTTTTGGGCACAGAAATGTATGCCAACCCTGGCATAGGTGACATCATTCTCATTTTTGAATAAGTAACAGATATTTTCAAAGGGTTAATAACCATTGGGCCACTGATGTCACTATAAATATATACAGGTTAGATCTCCCTCCATGACATGCAATTGTTTTTAGCCTGGCCCAATTGTGTTTTGGGCACAGAAATTGATGCCAACACTGGCATAGGTGACATAATTCTCATTTTTGAATAAGTAACAGATATTTTCAAAGGGTTAATAATCATTGGGCCACTGATTTCACTATGAATATATACAGGGCAGATCCCCCTCCATGACATGCAATTGTTTTTAGCCTGGTCCAATGGTGTTTTGGGCACAGAAATTGATGCCAACACTGGCATAGGTGCTCTAATTCTCATTTTTGAATAAGTAACATATATTTTCAAAGGGTTAATAACCATTGGGCCACTGATTTCACTATAAATATATACAGGTTAGATCTCCCTCCATGACATGCAATTGTTTTTAGCCTGGCCCAATTGTGTTTTGGGCACAGAAATTGATGCCAACCCTGGCATAGGTGACATAATTCTCATTTTTGAATAAGTAACAGATATTTTCAAAGGGTTAATAATCATTAGGGCACTGATTTCACTATGAATATATACAGGGCAGATCCCCCTCCATGACATGCAATTATTTTTAGCCTGGCCCAATGGTGTTTTGGGCACAGAAATTGATGCCAACACTGGCATAGGTGCTCTAATTCTCATTTTTGAATAAGTAACAGATATTTTCAAAGGGTTAATAACCATTGGGCCACTGATTTCACTATGAATATATACAGGTTAGATCTCCCTCCATGACATGCAATTGTTTTTAGACTGGTCCAATGGTGTTTTGGGCACAGAAATGTATGCCAACCCTGGCATAGGTGACATCATTCTCATTTTTGAATAAGTAACAGATATTTTCAAAGGGTTAATAACCATTGGGCCACTGATTTCACTATAAATATATACAGGTTAGATCTCCCTCCATGACATGCAATTGTTTTTAGCCTGGCCCAATTGTGTTTTGGGCACAGAAATTGATGCCAACACTGGCATAGGTGACATAATTCTCATTTTTGAATAAGTAACAGATATTTTCAAAGGGTTAATAATCATTGGGCCACTGATTTCACTATGAATATATACAGGGCAGATCCCCCTCCATGACATGCAATTGTTTTTAGCCTCGTCCAATGGTGTTTTGGGCACAGAAATTGATGCCAACACTGGCATAGGTGCTCTAATTCTCATTTTTGAATAAGTAACATATATTTTCAAAGGGTTAATAACCATTGGGCCACTGATTTCACTATAAATATATACAGGTTAGATCTCCCTCCATGACATGCAATTGTTTTTAGCCTGGCCCAATTGTGTTTTGGGCACAGAAATTGATGCCAACCCTGGCATAGGTGACATAATTCTCATTTTTTAATAAGTAACATATATTTTCAAAGGGTTAATAACCATTGGGCCACTGATTTCACTATGAATATATACAGGGTAGATCCCCCTCCATGCCGTGCAATTGTTTTTAGCCTGGCCCAATGGTGTTTGTGGCACAGAAATCGATGCCAATCCTGGCATAGGTGACATCATTCTCATTTTTGAATAAGTAACAGATATTTTCAAAGGGTTAATAACCATTGGGCCACAGATTTCACTATGAATATATACAGGGTAGATCCCCCTCAATGCCATGCAATTGTTTTTAGCCTGGCACAATTGTGTTTTTGGCACAGAAATTGATGCCAACCCTGGCATAGGTGACATCATTCTCATTTTTGAATAAGTAACAGATATTTTCAAAGGGTTAATAACCATTGGGTCACTGATTTCACTATGAATATATACAGGGTAGATCCCCCTCCATGCCATGCAATTGTTTTTAGCCTGGCCCAATGGTGTTTTGGGCACAGAAATTGTTGCCAACACTGGCATAGGTGACATAATTCTCATTTTTGAATAAGTAACAGATATTTTCAAACGGTTAATAACCATTGGGCCACTGATTTCACTATGAATATATACAGGGTAGATCCCCCTCCATGACATGCAATTGTTTTTAGCCTGGCCCAATGGTGTTTTGGGCACAGAAATTGTTGCCAACACTGGCATAGGTGACATAATTCTCATTTTTTAGTAAGTAACATATTTTCAAAGGGTTAATAACCATTGGGCCACTGATTTCACTATGAATATATACAGGGTAAATCCCCCTCCATGCCATGCATTTGTTTTTATGCCTGGCCTAATGGTGTTTTCGGCACAGAAATTGTTGCCAACACTGGCATAGGTAGCATAATTCTCATTTTTGAATAAGTAACAGATATTTTCAAAGGGTTAATAACCATTGGGCCACTGATTTCACTATAAATATATACAGGTTATATCTCCCTCCATGACATGCAATTGTTTTTAGCCTGGCCCAATGGTGTTTTGGGCATGGAAATTGATGCCAACACTGGAATAGGTGACATTCTCATTTTTGAATAAGTAACAGATATTTTCAAAGGGTTAATAACCATTGGGCCACTGATTTCACTATAAATATATACAGGTTAGATCTCCCTCCATGATATGCAATTGTTTTTAGCCTGGCCCAATTGTGTTTTGGGCACCGAAATTGTTGCCAATACTGGCATAGGTGACATAATTCTCATTTTTAAATAAGTAACAGATATTTTCAAAGGGTTAATAACCATTGGGCCACTGATTTCACTATAAATATATACAGGTTATATCTCCCTCCATGACATGCAATTGTTTTTAGCCTGGTCCAATTGTGTTTTGGGCACAGAAATTGATGCCAACACTGGAATAGGTGACATTCTCATTTTTGAATAAGTAACAGATATTTTCAAAGGGTTAATAACCATTGGGCCACTGATTTCACTATAAATATATACAGGTTAGATCTCCCTCCATGACATGCAATTGTTTTTAGCCTGGCCCAATTGTGTTTTGGGCACAGAAATTGATGCCAACACTGGCATAGGTGACATAATTCTCATTTTTGAATAAGTAACAGATATTTTCAAAGGGTTAATAATAATTGGGCCACTGATTTCACTATGAATATATACAGGGCAGATCCCCCTCCATGACATGCAATTGTTTTTAGCCTGGTCCAATGGTGTTTTGGGCACAGAAATTGATGCCAACACTGGCATAGGTGCTCTAATTCTCATTTTTGAATAAGTAACATATATTTTCAAAGGGTTAATAACCATTGGGCCACTGATTTCACTATAAATATATACAGGTTAGATCTCCCTCCATGACATGCAATTGTTTTTAGCCTGGCCCAATTGTGTTTTGGGCACAGAAATTGATGCCAACCCTGGCATAGGTGACATAATTCTCATTTTTTAATAAGTAACATATATTTTCAAAGGGTTAATAACCATTGGGCCACTGATTTCACTATGAATATATACAGGGTAGATCCCCCTCCATGCCGTGCAATTGTTTTTAGCCTGGCCCAATGGTGTTTGTGGCACAGAAATTGATGCCAATCCTGGCATAGGTGACATCATTCTCATTTTTGAATAAGTAACAGATATTTTCAAAGGGTTAATAACCATTGGGCCACAGATTTCACTATGAATATATACAGGGTAGATCCCCCTCAATGCCATGCAATTGTTTTTAGCCTGGCACAATTGTGTTTTTGGCACAGAAATTGATGCCAACCCTGGCATAGGTGACATCATTCTCATTTTTGAATAAGTAACAGATATTTTCAAAGGGTTAATAACCATTGGGTCACTGATTTCACTATGAATATATACAGGGTAGATCCCCCTCCATGCCATGCAATTGTTTTTAGCCTGGCCCAATGGTGTTTTGGGCACAGAAATTGTTGCCAACACTGGCATAGGTGACATAATTCTCATTTTTGAATAAGTAACAGATATTTTCAAACGGTTAATAACCATTGGGCCACTGATTTCACTATGAATATATACAGGGTAGATCCCCCTCCATGACATGCAATTGTTTTTAGCCTGGCCCAATGGTGTTTTGGGCACAGAAATTGTTGCCAACACTGGCATAGGTGACATAATTCTCATTTTTTAGTAAGCAACATATTTTCAAAGGGTTAATAACCATTGGGCCACTGATTTCACTATGAATATATACAGGGTAAATCCCCCTCCATGCCATGCATTTGTTTTTATGCCTGGCCTAATGGTGTTTTCGGCACAGAAATTGTTGCCAACACTGGCATAGGTAGCATAATTCTCATTTTTGAATAAGTAACAGATATTTTCAAAGGGTTAATAACCATTGGGCCACTGATTTCACTATAAATATATACAGGTTATATCTCCCTCCATGACATGCAATTGTTTTTAGCCTGGCCCAATGGTGTTTTGGGCATGGAAATTGATGCCAACACTGGAATAGGTGACATTCTCATTTTTGAATAAGTAACAGATATTTTCAAAGGGTTAATAACCATTGGGCCACTGATTTCACTATAAATATATACAGGTTAGATCTCCCTCCATGATATGCAATTGTTTTTAGCCTGGCCCAATTGTGTTTTGGGCACCGAAATTGTTGCCAATACTGGCATAGGTGACATAATTCTCATTTTTAAATAAGTAACAGATATTTTCAAAGGGTTAATAACCATTGGGCCACTGATTTCACTATAAATATATACAGGTTATATCTCCCTCCATGACATGCAATTGTTTTTAGCCTGGCCCAATTGTGTTTTGGGCACAGAAATTGATGCCAACACTGGAATAGGTGACATTCTCATTTTTGAATAAGTAACAGATATTTTCAAAGGGTTAATAACCATTGGGCCACTGATTTCACTATAAATATATACAGGTTAGATCTCCCTCCATGACATGCAATTGTTTTTAGCCTGGCCCAATTGTGTTTTGGGCACCGAAATTGTTGCCAATACTGGCATAGGTGACATAATTCTCATTTTTGAATAAGTAACAGATATTTTCAAAGGGTTAATAACCATTGGGCCACTGATTTCACTATGGATATATACAGGGTAGATCCCCCTTCATGCCGTGCAATTGTTTTTAGCCTGGCCCAATGGTGTTTTTGGCACATACATTGATGCCAACCCTGGCATAGGTGACATTATTCTCATTTTTGAATAAGTAACAGATATTTTAAAAGGGTTAATAACCATTGGGCCACTGATTTCACTATAAATATATACAGGTTATATCTCCCTCCATGACATGCAATTGTTTTTAGCCTGGCCCAATGGTGTTTTGCGCACAGAAATTGATGCCAACACTGGCATAGGTGACATCATTCTCATTTTAGAATAAGTAACAGATATTTTCAAAGGATTAATAACCATTGGGCCACTGATTTCACTATGAATATATACAGGGTAGATCCCCTTCCATGCCATGCAATTGTTTTTAGCCTGGCCCAATTGTGTTTTTGGCACAGAAATTGATGCCAACCCTGGCATAGGTGACATAATTCTAATTTTTTAATAAGTAACAGATATTTTCAAAGGGTTAATAACGATTGGGCCACTGATTTCACTATGAATATATACACCTATGCCAGGGTTGGAATCAATTTCTGTGCCAAAACAACAATGGGCCAGGCTGAAAACAAATGCATGGCATGGAAGGGGATCTACCCTGTATATATTTATAGTGAAATCAGTGGCCCAATGGGTATTAACCCTTTGAAAATATCTGTTACTTATTCAAAAATGAGAATTATGTCACCTATGCCAGGGTTGGCATCAATTTCTGTGCCAAAAACACCATTGGGCCAGGCTAAAAACAATTGCAACGCATGGAGGGGGGTCTACCCTGTATATATTCATAGCGAAATCAGTGGCCAAATGGTTATTAACCCTTTGAAAATATCTGTTACTTATTCAAAAATGAGAATTCGAGCACCTATGCCAGTGTTCGCATCAATTTATATGCCCAAAACACAATTGGGCCAGGCTGAAAACAAATGCATGGCATGGAGGGGGATCTACCCTGTATATATTCAGAGTGAAATCAGTGGCCCAATAGTTATTAACCCTTTGAAAATATTTGTTACTTATTCAAAAAGGAGAATTATGTCACCTATGCTAGGGTTGGCATCGATTTCTGTGCCGAAAACACAATTGGGCCAGGCTAAAAACTATTGCATGGCATGGAGGGGGATCTACGCTGTATATATTCATAGTGAAATCAGTGACCCAATGGTTATTAACCCTTTGAAAATATCTGTTACTTATTCAAAAATGAGAATTATGCTACCTTATGCCAGTGTTGGCAACAATTTCTGTGCCCAAAACACCATTGGGCCAGGCTTAAAACAATTGCATGGCATGGAGGGGGATCTACCCTGTATATATTCATAGTGAAATCAGTGGCCCAATGGTTATTAACCCTTTGAAAATATCTGTTACTTATTCAAAAAGGAGAATTACGTCACCTATGCTAGGGTTGGCATCGATTTCTGCGCCAAAAACACCACTGGGCCAGGCTAAAAACAATTGCATGGCATGGAGGGGGATCTATGCTGTATATATTCATAGTGAAATCAGTGGCCCAATGGTTATTAACCCTTTGAAAATATCTGTTACTTATTCAAAAATGAGAATAATGTCACCTATGCCAGGGTTGGCATCAATGTATGTGCCAAAAACACCATTGGGCCAGGCTAAAAACAATTGCATGTCATGGAGGGAGATCTAACCTGTATATATTTGTAGTGAAATCGGTGGCCCAATGGTTATTAACCCTTTGAAAATATCTGTTACTTATTCAAAAATGAGAATTAGAGCACCTATGCCAGTGTTGGCATCAATTTATATGCCCAAAACACCATTGGGCCCGGCTGAAAACAAATGCATGGCATGGAGGGGGATCTACCCTGTATATATTCATAGTGAAATCAGTGGCCCAATGGTTATTAAGCCTTTGAAAATATCTGTTACTTATTCAAAAATGAAAATGATGTCACCTATGCCAGGGTTGGCATCAATTTCTATGGCCAAAACACCATTGGGCCAGGCTAAAAACAAATGCATGGCATGGAGGGGGTCTACCCTGTATATATTCATAGTGAAATCAGTGGCCCAATGGTTATTAACCCTTTGAAAATATCTGTTACTTATTCAAAAATTAGAATTATGTCACCTATGCCAGTGTTGGCAACAATTTCTATGGCCAAAACACCATTGGGCCAGGCTAAAAACAATTGCATGGCATGGAGGGGGGTCTACCCT
>NC_069501.1:503397205-503407205 GCF_027579735.1 Bombina bombina | reverse complement strand
TTGCACCAGAAGTTCACAAGAGCTGCTGGTTCAATGCTGAATGCGGAGAGCGTATTGCACTCCGCATTCAGCGATGTCTGTCGGACATGATCCGCTGATCGGATCATGTCGGACAGACATTTCATAAATATGCCCCACTGCCTCTATTATTGGTGTCTGTTTATCTTTAAGTACCAGATATTTTTTAAATTTGCGCTATATACTTTGACTGTTATTTTTTTTTACATATGCTAGTCTTTGGCTCAAGAGTGGCCTACATGAGTGTTGTGTTTGTCTTGTTTTCTTCTCTAATTTTTAAATTCGCTCAAGACAAAGGGGCCGATTTAACAAATGTCGGACGGACATGATCCGCTGTTGTGGATCATGTCTGCCCGATCACTAAATGCTGACAATGTACATTGTCGGCATTTAACATTGTACAAGCATTTCTTGTGAAATGCTTGTACAATGCCGCTCCCCCTGCACATTTGTGGCCAATCGGCCGCTAGCATAGGGTGTTAATCATCTCGATTGTATCTGCTGCTTCTTAACATGTTTCCAGCGAGCCTCAAAGGCTTGCGCGAAAACAGCTGCATTTGCATGTTAAATCGGCCCCAAAGAATATTAACACAGAGAAATATGAATAGATATACCAATAAAACTCTATTCCCAATGTCTGTAAACCTACATAAAGACATTTTCAATAAACAACTATTTTTCTTTATGTTAATTGTGGTTTTAATCTAAAATTAAATAATCTCCCTAATAAATAACACAATGGACACTCTTGTATCAAATTACGCAAACATAATAATATAGAGGCAAATGCTATGGGGGGGAAATAAAACAATTCTTCATAACTAAGGTTTGGAATAGATTTGGAGCTATGGTGTGATAAGAGCTTAGCTTAGGGTTAGCGCTACAGTTTGGGAAAGTTAGTGTTAAAGGGACATAAAACCCAATTTTTTTTCTTTCATGATTCAGACAGAACATACAATTTTGAACAACTTTCCAATTTACTTCTATTATCAAATTGTCTGTGTTTTCTTGTTATCCTTTGTTGAAAAGCACGAAGGTAAGCTCAGGAATATGCACATGTCTGTTGCAAAACAGCTGCCCTATAATACTGCAATGTTATACATTAGCAAGAGCACTAGATGGCAGCACTATTACCTGTCATGTGCTCGCTACCTATCTAGATATCTCTTCAACAAAGAATAACAAGAGAATGAAGCAAATTTGATAATAGACGTAAACCGGAAAACTTTTTATTAAAATTGTATTCTCTATCTGAATCATGAAAGAATAATTTTGTGTGTCATGTCCCTTTACCTTTACTCTAGCAGCCAAGAAGCTAAAGGGCCTCACTAAGGGTTACAAGGATATCCACAAAGCCAGAAATGATGTGCAGTAACATTGGTAGAAAATATCTTAGTGGCAGTAATGAAAACATATTGCAAATAAAATAATACAAATTAATAAATGGTAAATAATAAATAATAATAATACAATAAAAAATAAATGTGATACCTATTCCTTTACCTAGAGAAAAATATCTGAGTAATCAGAACACTAAAATCTGTTGCAGCACAAAATAATAAAATAATGCATGCTGTGGTGACATGTACAAATATAATGCATATTTATGGTTGTGCATTCTATGCATAATGTGTTTGTTTGTGCTTCTCTTTTTGTGTATTCTATGCATAATGTGTTTGTTTGTGCTTCTCTTTTTGTGTATTCTATGCATAATGTGTTTGTTTGTGCTTCTCTTTTTGTGTATTCTATGCATAATGTGTTTGTTTGTGATACTCTTTTTGTGTATTCTATGCATAATGTGTTTGTTTGTGCTTCTCTTTTTGTGTATTCTATGCATAATGTGTTTGTTTGTGCTACTCTTTTTGTGTATTCTATGCATAATGCGTTTGTTTGTGCTTCTCTTTTTGTGTATTCTATGCATAATGTGTTTGTTTGTGCTTCTCTTTTTGTGTATTCTATGCATAATGTGTTTGTTTGTGCTACTCTTTTTGTGTATTCTATGCATAATGTGTTTGTTTGTGCTTCTCTTTTTGTGTATTCTATGCATAATGTGTTTGTTTGTGCTTCTCTTTTTGTGTATTCTATGCATAATGTGTTTGTTTGTGCTACTCTTTTTGTGTATTCTATGCATAATGTGTTTGTTTGTGCTTCTCTTTTTGTGTATTCTATGCATAATGTGTTTGTTTGTGCTTCTCTTTTTGTGTATTCTATGCATAATGTGTTTGTGCTTCTCTTTTTGTGTATTCTATGCATAATGTGTTTGTTTGTGCTTCTCTTTTTGTGTATTCTATGCATAATGTGTTTGTTTGTGCTTCTCTTTTTGTGCATTCTATGCATAATGTGTTTGTTTGTGCTTCTCTTTTTGTGTATTCTATGCATAATGTGTTTGTTTGTGCTTCTCTTTTTGTGCATTCTATGCATAATGTGTTTGTTTGTGCTTCTCTTTTTGTGTATTCTATGCATAATGTGTTTGTGCTTCTCTTTTTGTGCATTCTATGCATAATGTGTTTGTTTGTGCTTCTCTTTTCGTGTATTCTATGCATAATGTGTTTGTGCTTCTCTTTTTGTGCATTTTATGCATAATGTGTTTGTTTGTGCTTCTCTTTTTGTGTATTCTATGCATAATGTGTTTGTGCTTCTCTTTTTGTGCATTCTATGCATAATGTGTTTGTTTGTGCTTCTCTTTTTGTGTATTCTATGCATAATGTGTTTGTGCTTCTCTTTTTGTGTATTCTATGCATAATGTGTTTGTTTGTGCTTCTCTTTTTGTGCATTCTATGCATAATGTGTTTGTTTGTGCTTCTCTTTTTGTGTATTCTATGCATAATGTGTTTGTGCTTCTCTTTTTGTGCATTCTATGCATAATGTGTTTGTTTGTGCTTCTCTTTTTGTGTATTCTATGCATAATGTGTTTGTGCTTCTCTTTTTGTGTATTCTATGCATAATGTGTTTGTTTGTGCTTCTCTTTTTGTGCATTCTATGCATAATGTGTTTGTTTGTGCTTCTCTTTTTGTGTATTCTATGCATAATGTGTTTGTGCTTCTCTTTTTGTGCATTCTATGCATAATGTGTTTGTTTGTGCTTCTCTTTTTGTGCATTCTATGTATAATGTGTTTGTGCTTCTCTTTTTGTGCATTCTATGCATAATGTGTTTGTTTGTGCTTCTCTTTTTGTGCATTCTATGCATAATATGTTTGTTTGTGCTTCTCTTGTTGTGCATTCTATGCATAATGTGTTTGTTTGTGCTTCTCTTTTTGTGTATTCTATGCATAATGTGTTTGTGCTTCTCTTTTTGTGTATTCTATGCATAATGTGTTTGTGCTTCTCTTTTTGTGCATTCTATGCATAATGTGTTTGTGCTTCTCTTTTTGTGCATTCTATGCATAATGTGTTTGTTTGTGCTTCTCTTTTCTTTCATGTAATTAGCAAGAGTCCATGAGCTAGTGACGTATGGGATATACATTCCTACCAGGAGGGGCAAAGTTTCCCAAACCTCAAAATGCCTATAAATACACCCCTCACCACACCCACAATTCAGTTTTACAAACTTTGCCTCCGATGGAGGTGGTGAAGTAAGTTTGTGCTAGATTCTACGTTGATATGCGCTCCGCAGCAAGTTGGAGCCCGGTTTTCCTCTCAGCGTGCAGTGAATGTCAGAGGGATGTGAGGAGAGTATTGCCTATTTGAATGCAGTGATCTCCTTCTACGGGGTCTATTTCATAGGTTCTCTGTTATCGGTCGTAGAGATTCATCTCTTACCTCCCTTTTCAGATCGACGATATACTCTTATATATACCATTACCTCTACTGATTCTCGTTTCAGTACTGGTTTGGCTTTCTACAAACATGTAGATGAGTGTCCTGGGGTAAGTAAATCTTATTTTCTGTGACACTCTAAGCTATGGTTGGGCACTTTGTTTATAAAGTTCTAAATATATGTATTCAAACATTTATTTGCCTTGACTCAGAATGTTCAACTTTCCTTATTTTTCAGACAGTCAGTTTCATATTTGGGATTATGCATTTGAATTATTCATTTTTTCTTACCTTCAAAAATTTGACTCTTTTTTCCCTGTGGGCTGTTAGGCTCGTGGGGGCTGAAAATGCTTCATTTTATTGCGTCATTCTTGGCGCGGACTTTTTTGGCGCAAAAATTTCTTTTCCGTTTCCGGCGTCATACGTGTCGCCGGAAGTTGCGTCATTTTTTGACGTTATTTTGCGCCAAAAATGTCGGCGTTCCGGATGTGGCGTCTTATTTGGCGCTAAAAAAATATGGGCCTCGCTTTTGTCTCCACATTATTTAAGTCTCATTTTTCATTGCTTCTGGTTGCTAGAAGCTTGTTCTTTGGCATTTTTTCCCATTCCTGAAACTGTCATATAAGGAATTTGATCTATTTTGCTTTATATGTTGTTTTTTCTCTTACATATTGCAAGATGTCTCACGTTGCATCTGAGTCAGAAGATACTACAGGAAAATCGCTGTCTAGTGCTGGATCTACCAAAGCTAAGTGTATCTGCTGTAAACTTTTGGTAGCTATTCCTCCGGCTGTTGTTTGTATTAATTGTCATGACAAACTTGTTAATGCAGATAATATTTCCTTTAGTAAAGTACCATTGTCTGTTGCAGTTCCTTCAACATCTAAGGTGCAGAATGTTCCTGATAACATAAGAGATTTTGTTTCTGAATCCATCAAGAAGGCTATGTCTGTTATTTCTCCTTCTAGTAAACGTAAAAAATCTTTTAAAACTTCTCTCCCTATAGATGAATTTTTAAATGAACATCATCATTCTGATTCTGATGACTCTTCTGGTTCAGAGGATTCTGTTTCAGAGATTGATGCTGATAAATCTTCATATTTATTTAAAATGGAATTTATTCGTTCTTTACTTAAAGAAGTATTAATTGCTTTAGAAATAGAGGATTCTGGTCCTCTTGATACTAATTCTAAACGTTTAGATAAGGTGTTTAAATCTCCTGTGGTTATTCCAGAAGTTTTTCCTGTTCCTAATGCTATTTCTGCAGTAATTTCCAAAGAATGGGATAAATTGGGTAATTCATTTACTCCTTCTAAACGTTTTAAGCAATTATATCCTGTACCGTCTGACAGGTTAGAATTTTGGGACAAAATCCCTAAAGTTGATGGGGCTATTTCTACCCTTGCTAAACGTACTACCATTCCTACGTCAGATGGTACTTCGTTTAAAGATCCTTTAGATAGGAAAATTGAATCCTTTCTAAGAAAAGCTTATCTGTGTTCAGGTAATCTTCTTAGACCTGCTATATCATTGGCTGATATTGCTGCAGCTTCAACTTTTTGGTTGGAAACTTTAGCGCAACAAGTAGCAAATCATGATTCTCATGATATTATTATTCTTCTTCAGCATGCTAATAATTTTATCTGTGATGCCATTTTTGATATTATTAGAGTTGATGTCAGGTTTATGTCTCTAGCTATTTTAGCTAGAAGAGCTTTATGGCTTAAGACTTGGAATGCTGATATGGCTTCTAAATCAACTCTACTTTCCATTTCTTTCCAGGGTAACAAATTATTTGGTTCTCAGTTGGATTCTATTATCTCAACTGTTACTGGTGGGAAAGGAACTTTTTTACCACAGGATAAAAAATCTAAAGGTAAAAACAGGGCTAATAATCGTTTTCGTTCCTTTCGTTTCAACAAAGAACAAAAACCTGATCCTTCGTCCTCAGGAGCAGTTTCAGTTTGGAAACCATCTCCAGTCTGGAATAAATCCAAGCCTGCTAGAAAGGCAAAGCCTGCTTCTAAGTCCACATGAAGGTGCGGCCCTCATTCCGGCTCAGCTGGTAGGGGGCAGGTTACGTTTTTTCAAAGAAATTTGGATCAATTCTGTTCACAATCTTTGGATTCAGAACATTGTTTCAGAAGGGTACAGAATTGGTTTCAAGATGAGACCTCCTGCAAAGAGATTTTTTCTTTCCCGTGTCCCAGTAAATCCAGTGAAAGCTCAAGCATTTCTGAATTGTGTTTCAGATCTAGAGTTGGCTGGAGTAATTATGCCAGTTCCAGTTCTGGAACAGGGGATGGGGTTTTATTCAAATCTCTTCATTGTACCAAAGAAGGAGAATTCCTTCAGACCAGTTATGGATCTAAAAATATTGAATCGTTATGTAAGGATACCAACGTTCAAGATGGTAACTGTAAGGACTATCTTGCCTTTTGTTCAGCAAGGGAATTATATGTCCACAATAGATTTACAGGATGCATATCTGCATATTCCGATTCATCCAGATCATTATCAGTTCCTGAGATTCTCTTTTCTGGACAAGCATTACCAGTTTGTGGCTCTACCGTTTGGCCTAGCTACAGCTCCAAGAATTTTTACAAAGGTTCTCGGTGCCCTTCTGTCTGTAATCAGAGAACAGGGTATTGTGGTATTTCCTTATTTGGACGATATCTTGGTACTTGCTCAGTCTTTACATTTAGCAGAATCTCATACGAATCGACTTGTGTTGTTTCTTCAAGATCATGGTTGGAGGATCAATTTACCAAAAAGTTCTTTGATTCCTCAGACAAGGGTAACCTTTCTGGGTTTCCAGATAGATTCAGTGTCCATGACTCTGTCTTTAACAGACAAGAGACGTCTAAAATTGATTGCAGCTTGTCGAAACCTTCAGTCACAATCATTCCCTTCGGTAGCCTTATGCATGGAAATTCTAGGTCTTATGACTGCTGCATCGGACGCGATCCCCTTTGCTCGTTTTCACATGCGACCTCTTCAGCTCTGTATGCTGAATCAATGGTGCAAGGATTACACAAAGATATCTCAATTAATATCTTTAAATCCAATTGTTCGACACTCTCTAACGTGGTGGACAGATCACCATCGTTTAATTCAGGGGGCTTCTTTTGTGCTTCCGACCTGGACTGTAATTTCAACAGATGCAAGTCTCACAGCTTGGGGAGCTGTGTGGGGATCTCTGACTGCACAAGGAGTTTGGGAATCTCAGGAGGTGAGATTACCGATCAATATTTTGGAACTCCGTGCAATTTTCAGAGCTCTTCAGTTTTGGCCTCTTCTGAAGAGAGAATCGTTCATTTGTTTTCAGACAGACAATGTCACAACTGTGGCATACATCAATCATCAAGGAGGGACTCACAGTCCTCTGGCTATGAAAGAAGTATCTCGAATTTTGGTTTGGGCGGAATCCAGCTCCTGTCTAATCTCTGCGGTTCATATCCCAGGTATAGACAATTGGGAAGCGGATTATCTCAGTCGCCAAACGTTGCATCCGGGCGAATGGTCTCTTCACCCAGAGGTATTTCTTCAGATTGTTCAAATGTGGGAACTTCCAGAAATAGATCTGATGGCGTCTCATCTAAACAAGAAACTTCCCAGGTATCTGTCCAGATCCCGGGATCCTCAGGCGGAGGCAGTGGATGCATTATCACTTCCTTGGAAGTATCATCCTGCCTATATCTTTCCGCCTCTAGTTCTTCTTCCAAGAGTAATCTCCAAGATTCTGAAGGAATGCTCGTTTGTTCTGCTGGTAGCTCCGGCATGGCCTCACAGGTTTTGGTATGCGGATCTTGTCCGGATGGCCTCTTGCCAACCGTGGACTCTTCCGTTAAGACCAGACCTTCTGTCTCAAGGTCCTTTTTTCCATCAGGATCTGAAATCCTTAAATTTAAAGGTATGGAGATTGAACGCTTGATTCTTGGTCAAAGAGGTTTCTCTGACTCTGTGATTAATACTATGTTACAGGCTCGTAAATCTGTATCTAGAGAGATATATTATAGAGTCTGGAAGACTTATATTTCTTGGTGTCTTTCTCATCATTTTTCTTGGCATTCTTTTAGAATACCGAGAATATTACAGTTTCTTCAGGATGGTTTAGATAAGGGTTTGTCCGCAAGTTCCTTGAAAGGACAAATCTCCGCTCTTTCTGTTCTTTTTCACAGAAAGATTGCTATTCTTCCTGATATTCATTGTTTTGTACAAGCTTTGGTTCGTATAAAACCTGTCATTAAGTCAATTTCTCCTCCTTGGAGTTTGAATTTGGTTCTGGGGGCTCTTCAAGCTCCTCCATTTGAACCTATGCATTCATTGGACATTAAATTACTTTCTTGGAAAGTTTTGTTCCTTTTGGCCATCTCTTCTGCCAGAAGAGTTTCTGAATTATCTGCTCTTTCTTGTGAGTCTCCTTTTCTGATTTTTCATCAGGATAAGGCGGTGTTGCGAACTTCTTTTGAATTTTTACCTAAAGTTGTGAATTCCAACAACATTAGTAGAGAAATTGTGGTTCCTTCATTATGTCCTAATCCTAAGAATTCTAAGGAGAAATCGTTGCATTCTTTGGATGTTGTTAGAGCTTTGAAATATTATGTTGAAGCTACTAAATCTTTCCGAAAGACTTCTAGTCTATTTGTCATCTTTTCCGGTTCTAGAAAAGGCCAGAAAGCTTCTGCCATTTCTTTGGCATCTTGGTTGAAATCTTTAATTCATCTTGCCTATGTTGAGTCGGGTAAAACTCCGCCTCAGAGGATTACAGCTCATTCTACTAGGTCAGTTTCTACTTCCTGGGCGTTTAGGAATGAAGCTTCGGTTGATCAGATTTGCAAAGCAGCAACTTGGTCCTCTTTGCATACTTTTACTAAATTCTACCATTTTGATGTATTTTCTTCTTCTGAAGCAGTTTTTGGTAGAAAAGTACTTCAGGCAGCGGTTTCAGTTTGAATCTTCTGCTTATGTTTTTCTTTAAACTTTATTTTGGGTGTGGATTATTTTCAGCAGGAATTGGCTGTCTTTATTTTATCCCTCCCTCTCTAGTGACTCTTGTGTGGAAAGATCCACATCTTGGGTAATCATTATCCCATACGTCACTAGCTCATGGACTCTTGCTAATTACATGAAAGAAAACATAATTTATGTAAGAACTTACCTGATAAATTCATTTCTTTCATATTAGCAAGAGTCCATGAGGCCCGCCCTTTTTTTGTGGTGGTTATGATTTTTTTGTATAAAGCACAATTATTCCAATTCCTTATTTTATATGCTTTCGCACTTTTTTCTTATCACCCCACTTCTTGGCTATTCGTTAAACTGAATTTTGGGTGTGATGAGGGGTGTATTTATAGGCATTTTGAGGTTTGGGAAACTTTGCCCCTCCTGGTAGGAATGTATATCCCATACATCACTAGCTCATGGACTCTTGCTAATATGAAAGAAATTAATTTATCAGGTAAGTTCTTACATAAATTATGTTTTTGTGCATTCTATGCATAATGTGTTTGTTTGTGCTTCTCTTTGCATATATGTCTGTATTCCAGTCACAGAGGTTAGAAATAAAAAAGGAAAGTAAAAAAAAAGTCTCCACTAAAATAACATCTGATTCAAATAATTGATTGTAATACATTTTATATATTGCTGACTACTAGAACTCCATACAGTTATTCTATTGCAGCTTGAAAACGTGAATAGGGTCATGTAAATAGGCTCACAATCCCTCAACATTTGGTGCCAAGTTACGAGTGGAGCGCAAAGTAATGCATCTGCTTGGGCGTTAATTGTGCTACATGTAAGCTTTTTGCTCTCGTCGAGTTGCACTCGTAATTACAAGTTGAAAGTAAACTGTTTTTGCTCTCACACTAACTTGACGCCGAAGTCAGAATATTGCGTGCTCGTTCACGTATTCCCCCATAGAAATCAATGAAGAATTTTTTTTTTTTTTTTTAAACCCTACTCGCTCGCAAACCTGTGATTCACATTCCAAAGTTCTTCACATAACAAAATACGTTCTATTTATTCATAAATAAATACTTCTGCATGTAGCTGATGGTATTACAATATATATCTATACCAATATATATATCAGGAAGGAAGACAGGTGAAATCCTGTGTGGGATACTAAAGCGTTGTGGTGGGTTTGGCGTGAAAGGAGAGTTGGACCGCAACCCTTGGAAATCCCCTGCCAGGAGAGCTGGATGTAGAGTCAGCCGAGCGGCTC
>NC_069501.1:502838205-502842862 GCF_027579735.1 Bombina bombina | reverse complement strand
AGAGAGAGAAAGAGAGAGAGAAAGAGAAAGAGAGAGAGAGAGAGAGAAAGAGAGAGAGAAAGAGAGAGAGAGAAAGAAAGAGAGAGAAAGAGAGAGAGAGAAAGAAAGAGAGAGAGAGAGAGAGAGAAAGAAAGAGAGAGAAAGAGAGAGAGAGAAAAAACATAATTTATGCTTACCTGATAAATTCCTTTCTTCTGTAGTGTGATCAGTCCACGGGTCATCATTACTTCTGGGATATTAACTGCTCCCCTACAGGAAGTGCAAGAGGATTCACCCAGCAGAGCTGCATATAGCTCCTCCCCTCTACGTCACTCCCAGTCATTCGACCAAGGACCAACGAGAAAGGAAAAGCCAAGGGTGAAGTGGTGACTGGAGTATAAATTAAAAAATATTTACCTGCCTTAAAAATAGGGCGGGCCGTGGACTGATCACACTACAGAAGAAAGGAATTTATCAGGTAAGCATAAATTATGTTTTCTTCTGTTAAGTGTGATCAGTCCACGGGTCATCATTACTTCTGGGATACCAATACCAAAGCAAAAGTACACGGATGACGGGAGGGATAGGCAGACTCTTTATACAGAAGGAACCACTGCCTGAAGAACCTTTCTCCCAAAAATAGCCTCCGATGAAGCAAAGGTGTCAAATTTGTAAAATTTGGAAAAAGTATGAAGCGAAGACCAAGTTGCAGCCTTGCAAATCTGTTCAACAGAGGCCTCATTCTTGAAGGCCCAAGTGGAAGCCACAGCTCTAGTAGAATGAGCTGTAATTCTTTCAGGGGGCTGCTGTCCAGCAGTCTCATAAGCTAAACGAATTATGCTACGAAGCCAAAAAGAAAGAGAGGTAGCGGAAGCTTTTTGACCTCTCCTCTGCCCAGAGTATATGACAAACAGAGAAGACGTTTGTCGGAATTCCTTAGTTGCCTGCAAGTAAAATTTTAGAGCCCGGACTACATCCAGGTTGTGCAGTAGACGTTCCTTCTTTGAAGAAGGATTTGGGCATAAAGAAGGAACAACAATCTCTTGATTGATATTCCTGTTAGTAACTACCTTAGGTAAGAACCCAGGTTTAGTACGCAGGACTACCTTATCCGAATGAAAAATCAAATAAGGAGAATCACAATGTAAGGCTGATAATTCAGAGACTCTTCGAGCCGAGGAAATAGCCAATAAAAATAGAACTTTCCAAGATAACAACTTTATATCAATGGAATGAAGGGGTTCAAACGGAACGCCCTGTAAAACATTAAGAACAAGGTTTAAACTCCATGGTGGAGCAACAGTTTTAAACACAGGCTTAATCCTGGCCAAAGCCTGACAAAAAGCCTGGACGTCAGGAACTTCTGACAGACGTTTGTGTAACAGAATGGACAGAGCTGAGATCTGTCCCTTTAATGAACTAGCAGATAAACCCTTTTCTAAACCTTCTTGTAGAAAAGACAATATCCTAGGAATCCTAACCTTACTCCAAGAGTAACCTTTGGATTCACACCAATGTAGGTATTTACGCCATATCTTATGGTAAATCTTTCTGGTAACAGGTTTCCTAGTCTGTATTAAGGTACTAATAACTGACTCAGAAAACCCACGTCTTGATAAAATTAAGCGTTCAATTTCCAAGCAGTCAGCTTCAGAGAAGTTAGATTTTGATGTTTGAAGGGACCCTGTATCAGAAGGTCCTGTTTCAGAGGTAGAGACCAAGGCGGACAGGATGACATGTCCACCAGGTCTGCATACCAAGTCCTGCGTGGCCACGCAGGTGCTATTAGAATCACTGATGCTCTCTCTTGTTTGATTCTGGCTATCAATCGAGGAAGCAACGGGAAGGGTGGAAACACGTAAGCCATCCTGAAGTCCCAAGGTGCTGTCAGAGCATCTATCAGGACTGCTCCTGGATCCCTGGATCTGGACCCGTAACGAGGAAGCTTGGCGTTCTGTCGAGACGCCATGAGATCTATCTCTGGTTTGCCCCAACGTCGAAGTATTTGGGCAAAGACCTCCGGATGAAGTTCCCACTCCCCCGGATGAAAAGTCTGACGACTTAAGAAATCCGCCTCCCAGTTCTCCACTCCCGGGATGTGGATTGCTGACAGGTGGCAAGAGTGAGACTCTGCCCAGCGAATTATCTTTGATACTTCCATCATAGCTAGGGAGCTTCTTGTCCCTCCCTGATGGTTGATGTAAGCTACAGTCGTGATGTTGTTCGACTGAAACCTGATGAACCCCCGAGTTGTCAACTGGGGCCAAGCCAGGAGGGCATTGAGAACTGCTCTCAATTCCAGAATGTTTATTGGCAGGAGACTCTCCTCCTGACTCCATAGTCCCTGAGCCTTCAGGGAATTCCAGACGGCACCCCAACCTAGAAGGCTGGCGTCTGTTGTTACAATTGTCCAGTCTGGTCTGCTGAATGGCATCCACCTGGACAGGTGTGGCCGAGAAAGCCACCATAGAAGAGAATTTCTGGTCTCTTGATCCAGATTCAGAGAAGGGGATAAGTCTGAGTAATCCCCATTCCACTGACCTAGCATGCACAGTTGCAGTGGTCTGAGGTGTAAGCGTGCAAAGGGTACTATGTCCATTGCCGCTACCATTAAGCCGATTACCTCCATACATTGAGCCACTGACGGGTGTTGAATGGAATGAAGAGTGCGGCAAGCACTTTGAAGTCTTGATAGCCTGTCCTCTGTCAGGTAAATCTTCATTTCTACAGAATCTATAAGAGTCCCCAGGAAGGGAACTCTTGTGAGTGGAACGAGTGAACTTTTCTTTTCGTTCACCTTCCATCCATGTGACCTTAGAAATGCCAGCACTAACTCTGTATGAGATTTGGCAGTTTGAAAGCTTGAAGCTTGTATCAGAATGTCGTCTAGGTATGGAGCTACCGAGATTCCCCACGGTCTTAGTACCGCCAGAAGAGCACCCAGAACCTTTGTGAAGATTCTTGGCGCTGTAGCCAATCCGAATGGAAGAGCCACAAACTGGTAATGCCTGTCTAGGAAGGCAAACCTTAGGTACCGGTAATGATCTTTGTGAATCGGTATGTGCAGGTAAGCATCTTTTAAATCTACAGTGGTCATGTACTGACCCTCTCGGATCATAGGTAAAATTGTCCGAATAGTCTCCATCTTGAACGATGGAACTCTTAGGAATTTGTTTAGGATCTTTAAGTCCAGGATTGGTCTGAAAATTCCCTCTTTTTTGGGAACCACAAACAGATTTGAGTAAAACCCCTGTCCCTGTTCCGATCGTGGAACTGGATGGATTACTCCCATTAACAAGAGCTCTTGTACGCAGCGTAGAAAAGCCTCTTTCTTTGTCTGGATTGTTGACAATCTTGACAGATGAAATCTCTCTCTTGGAGGAGAGTATTTGAAGTCCAGAAGGTATCCCTGAGATATTATCTCTAGCGCCCAGGGATCCTGAACATCTCTTGCCCAAGCCTGGGCGAAGAGAGAAAGTCAATTCAATTCAATTCAATTCATGCTGTTTTGGGGGCAGCAGCAGGTTTCCTAGTCTGCTTGCCCTTGTTCCAGGACTGGTTAGGTTTCCAGCCTTGTCTGTAGCGAGCAACAGCTCCTTCCTGTTTTGGTGCAGAGGAAGTTGATGCTGCTCCTGCTTTGAAATTACGAAAGGAACTAAAACTAGACTGTCTAGTCTTGGCTTTGGCTTTGTCCTGAGGCAGGGCATGGCCTTTACCTCCTGTAATGTCAGCGATAATCTCTTTCAACCCGGGCCCGAATAAGGTCTGCCCTTTGAAAGGTATATTAAGCAATTTAGACTTAGAAGTAACATCAGCTGACCAGGATTTTAGCCACAGCGCCCTGCGTGCCTGAATGGCGAATCCTGAATTCTTCGCCGTAAGTTTAGTAAGATGTACTACGGCCTCCGAAATGAATGAATTAGCTAGTTTAAGGACTCTAAGCCTGTCCGTAATGTCGTCCAGAGTAGCTGAACCAATGTTCTCTTCCAGAGACTCAATCCAGAATGCCGCTGCAGCCGTGATCGGCGCAATGCATGCAAGGGGTTGCAATATAAAACCTTGTTGAACAAACATTTTCTTAAGGTAACCCTCTAACTTTTTATCCATTGGATCTGAAAAAGCACAGCTATCCTCCACCGGGATAGTGGTACGCTTAGCTAAAGTAGAAACTGCTCCCTCCACCTTAGGGACCGTTTGCCATAAGTCCCTTGTGGTGGCGTCTATTGGAAACATTTTTCTAAATATCGGAGGGGGTGAGAACGGCACACCGGGTCTATCCCACTCCTTAGTAACAATTTCAGTAAGTCTCTTAGGTATAGGAAAAACCTCAGTACTCGTCGGTACCGCAAAATATTTATCCAACCTACACATTTTCTCTGGTATTGCAACTGTGTTACAATCATTCAGAGCCGCTAACACCTCCCCTAGTAATACACGGAGGTTTTCCAGTTTAAATTTAAAATTTGAAATATCTGAATCCAGTCTGTTTGGATCAGAACCGTCACCCACAGAATGAAGTTCTCCGTCCTCATGTTCTGCCACCTGTGACGCAGTGTCTGACATGGCCCTAATATTATCAGCGCACTCTGTTCTCACCCCAGAGTGATCACGCTTACCTTTTAGTTCTGGTAATTTAGCCAAAACTTCAGTCATAACAGTAGCCATATCCTGTAATGTG
>NC_069501.1:502465705-502513205 GCF_027579735.1 Bombina bombina | reverse complement strand
TACCATGGTGACCACGGGTAACGGGGAATCAGGGTTCGATTCCGGAGAGGGAGCCTGAGAAACGGCTACCACATCCAAGGGAAGGCAGCAGGCGCGCAAATTACCCACTCCCGACTCGGGGAGGTAGTGACGAAATAATAACAAGTACAGGACTATATCGATGGCCCCTGTAATTGGAATGAGCACACTTTAAATCCTTTAACGAGGATCCATTGGAGGGCAAGTCTGGTGCCAGCAGCCGCGGTAATTCCAGCTCCAATAGCGTATACTAAAGTTGCTGCAGTTAAAAAGCTCGTAGTTGGATCTCGGGAGCGGGTTGGCGGTCCGCCGCGAGGCGAGCCACCGCCTGTCCCGGACCCTGCCTCCCGGCGCCCCCCGGATGCCCTTGACTGGGTGTCCGGTTCTCCGGGGCCCGAAGCGTTTACTTTGAAAAAATTAGAGTGTTCAAAGCAGGCTGCCCGTCGCCGCTGAATACCGCAGCTAGGAATAATGGAATAGGACTCACGGGTTCTATTTGTTGGTTTTCGGAAACGGGGCCAATGATAAGAGGGACGGCCGGGGGGCATTCGTATTGCGCCGCTAGAGGTGAAAATTCTCTTTGGACCGGCGCAAGACGGACCAAAGCGAAAGCATTTGCCAAGAATGTTTTCATTAATACAAGAACGAAAGTCGGTCGTTTCGAAGACGATCAGATACCGTTGTAGTTCCGACCATAAACGATGCCCACCAGCGATCCGGCGGCGTATTTCCCATGACCCGCCGAGCCAGCTTCCGGGAAACCAAAGTCTTTGCGGTTCGGGGGGAGTATGGTTGCAAAGCTGAAACTTAAAGGAATTGACGGAAGGGCACCACCAAGAGTGAGCCTGCGGCTTAATTTGACGCAACACGGGAAACCTCACCCGGCTCCGGACACGGAAAGGATTGACAGATTGATAGCTCTTTCTCGATTCTGTGGGTGGTGTTGCATGGCCGTTCTTAGTTGGTGGAGCGATTTGTCTGGTTAATTCCGATAACGAATGAGACTCCTCCGTGCTAACTAGTTACGCGACCCCCGGCAGTCGGCTGTCCAACTTCTTAGAGGGACAAGTGGCGTTCAGCCACGCAAAGATCGAGCAATAACAGGTCTGTGATGCCCCTTAGATGTCCGGGGCCGCACGAGCGCTACACTGAACGGATCAGCGTGTGTCTACCTTCGCGGGCAGGCGCGCGTAACCGCGCTGAACCCCGTTCTTGATAGGGATCGGGGATTGCAATTGTTTCCCGCCAACGAGGAATTCCAGTAAGCGGGGTACATAAGCTTGCGTTGATTAAGTCCCTGCCCTTTGTACACACCGCCCGTCACTACTACCGATTGGATGGTTTAGTGAGGTCCTCGGATTGGCCCCCGCCGGGGTCGGGCAACGGCCCTAGCGGAGCGCGGAGAAGACGATCAAACTTGACTAGAGGAAGTAAAAGACGTAACAAGGTTTCCCATAGGTGAACCTGCGGAAGGATCATTAACAGGAAAAGGGAAGGACCCGGCGGCGGGTTCGACCAGAACCGAAAAACGAGCCGCGGAGAGACCGCAGGCGGCCGGGCGGGGAGACCCCCCCGCGCCGGATCTCGTCCCCCGAAGCCCGACCGAGGCGGAGCGCAGACGGGAAGGCGGGGAAGGGGGCGGCATCCGGAGGGGCCAGAGAGGACGGGACGGAGACGGGGGGCCCCGGGGGGCGCTCCCCGAGCCAGCCCGGATCCCGACCGCCACCCGAAGCGCCCGCCCGGGAGAAGCGCTCCCCCCCTCGGCCCGCACGCGCCACCGTGGCCGTCCTCCCCCGGAGAGGAAACCTTCCCCCTCCCCGGCCGCCCCGGGGTACCTGGTGCGCCCGCCCTAGTCCCGCGAGGGCGGGGCGGGTGCGCGGAGGTCTCTCGAAAGGACCCAAGCCCCTCTTCCCGCGGGGCCGGGCGCCGGGCAGCATGGGCCAGTCCCCCCCCCCCCCCGGGGGGCGAGGAAAGCTCCGGAAAAAACCCTCAGCCGGCCGGTCCCCCTCCTTCCCTCCCGGGGGTCGGGGGGCCCGCGCCCGCCCGGGCCGACCCCCCTTTTTCGAGAGAGGACACAGAGAGAAAAAAGAGCCTCGGCTACTCTTGGCCGGTGGATCACACGGGGCTCGCGCGTCGATGAAGAACGCAGATAGCTGCGAGAATTAGTGTGAATTGCAGGGACACATTGATCATCGACACTTCGATAGCTACCCCGCGGCCCCCGGGTTCCTCACGGGGCCACGCCTGTCTGAGGGGTATCTCCACCTCCGTCGAGCGGCTGCGGCCGCCCCCCCCCTCCCTCGCCTCTCTCCACGCTCCCCCCCCAGCGCCTCACGTACCCCCCATAGCCAGACCCGGCGACGGCGGGAGGGGGGGCCGGACCGCGCCGCGAGGCTGCTGTGGAGACGCGGCATCCGTCCCGCGGCCCCCCTCCTCCCGCGAACCCGGAGGGACGGCTCCCCCGCCCGGCCCCTGAGCACCACCCTTTCTCGACTCTGACCTCAGATCAGACGAGGCGTCCCACCGAATTTAAGCATATTACTAAGCGGAGGAAAAGAAACTAACCAGGATTCCCCCAGTAGCGGCCAGGGAAGAGCCCAGCGCCGAATCCCCCGCCCGGCATAGTGCTCGGGTAAATGTGGCGTAGGGAGGCCGGACCGCCCCGTCGCCGCACTGGGGGCCCGACTCCTTCTGATCGAGGCCCAGCCCGCGGACGGTGTTAGGCCGGTAGCGGCCCCCGGCGCGGCGGGGGACCCGGCCCTCCCCGGAGTCGGGTTGTTTGGGGAATGCAGCCCAAAGCAGGTGGTAACTCCATCTAAGGCTAAATACCGGCGCGAGACGATAGCGGACAAGTACCGTAAGGGAAAGTTGAAACGAACTTTGAAAGAGAGAGTTCAAGAGGGTGTGAAAATCGTCGAGAGGTAAACGGGTGGGGTCCGCGCCGTCTGCCTGGAGGATTAAACCCGGCCGGCCGGGCCTTTTTTTCCCAGGGACGCCCCCGGTCTCGACCCCACTCCCCCCTGGGGAAGGGGGAAGGGCCGGGGCGCCCGGGTCCGTCCGCCGGCTTTCCCGCAGGGCGCACTTCCCTCACGCGGCGGTGCACCGCAACCCGGCCACGGGCGGCCGGGAATGCCCAGGGTGGGAGGGGAGGTGTCAGGGCCCGCCCTGCGAGGGGCGCCCGGATACAGCCCCCCCCGGCCCGGCTTCGCCGTCGCCCAGGGGCCGAGGAAGCAGACCGCCGCCGCGCCTTCCGTCACCCCCGCTCCCGGCGCGGCTGTCAACCGGGGCGGACCGCCCTCGGTGCGCGCGCCACAGAGGCGGAGGGCCCATGACCCGGAGAGGGAGCCAGGGGTCCGCGGCGACGCCGGTGACCACCACCCGACCGTCTTGAAACACGGACCAAGGAGTCTGACGCACGCGAGTCGGAGGGGCGTCCAACAGACCCCGCGGCGCAATGAAGGTGAAGGCCGGGGCGCGATCCCGCCGCCGCCCCGTCTCGCACGCCCTGCCGGGGAGGTGGAGCCGGAAGCGCGCGGACCAGGACCCCGAAAGATGGTGACTATGCCCGGGCAGGGCGAAGCCAGAGGAAACTCTGGTGGAGGTCCACAGCGGTCCTGACGTGCAAATCGGTCGTCCGACCTGGGTATAGGGGCGAAAAGACTAATCGAACCCGTCTAGTAGTGGTTCCCTCCCGAAGTTTCCCTCAGGATAGTGGCGCTCGGTGCCTCACGCAGTTTTATCCGGTAAAGCGAATGATTAGAGGTCTTGGGCCGAAACGATCTCAACCTATTCTCAAACTTTTAAATGGGTAAGAAGCCGGCTCGCTGGCCTGGAGCCGGGCGTGGAATGCGACGCAGCCCAGTGGGCCACTTTTGGTAAGCAGAACTGGCGCTGCGGGATGAACCGAACGCCGGTTAAGGGCGTCCGATGCCGACGCTCATCAGACCCCAGAAAAGTTGTGTTGGTCGATACAGACAGCAGGACGGTGGCCATGGAAGTCGAAACCCGCTAAGAGTGTTGTAACAACTCACCTGCCGAATCAACTAGCCCTGAAAATGGATGGCACTGGAGCGTCGGGCCCAACTCGGCCGTCGCCGGCAACCGGAGCCGCGGGGGGCTTAGGCCGCGTCGAGTAGGAGGGCCGCCACGGCGGGCGCGGAACCCCCGGGCGGAGCCGCGCGGGTTGCAGATTCTTGGTGGTAGTAGCAAATATTCAAACGAGAACTTTGAAGGCGAAGTGGAGAAGGGGTTCCATGTGAACAGCAGTTGAACATGGGTCAGTCGGTCCTGAGAGATAGGCGAGGCCGCCGTTCGGAAAGGGACGGGCGATGGCCTTCGTCGCCCTCGGCCTATCGAAAGGGAGTCGGGTTCAGATCCCCGAACCCGGAGCGGCGGAGACGGGCGCCCCTCCGCGGGCGACGCGAACGATCCCGGAGAAGCCAGTCATTCTCCTTGCAACCTCTCAACAAGCAACGAGGTCGTAAGAGAGAGTGGTTATAAAGATCTTAAACAAATTCCTCAAAGTTCCGACATTCAGATGGAAACTATTCGTACCATCCTACACTGATCCAGGAGGGTCAATATCTGGACTACAGTGGATCCTAAGGGATGCTTATCTTCACATTCCAATACACAAAGATCATCATCGGTTTCTCAGGTTTGCCTTTCAAGACAGGCATTACAGTTGTAGCTATCCCTTTGGATTAGCTACAGCCCCAAGATCTTTACAAAGGTTACTAGGGACGCTTATGGCGGGTCCTAAGGCCGCGGGGCATAGCAGTAGCCCTTATTTAGACGACATCCTGATACAGACAATCAAACTTCCAAATTGCCAAGTCTCATACGGACGTAGTACTGGCATTTATGAGGTCGCATTGGGTGGAAAGTGAACGAGGAAAAGATTCTCTATCCCCACTCACAAGAGTTTCCTTTCTAGGGACTCTGATAGATTCTATAGAAATGAAAATTCACCTGACGGAGTCCAGGTTATCAAGCTTCTAAATTCCTGCCGGGTTCTTCATTCCATTCCGCGCCCTTCGATGGCTCAGTGTATGGAAGTAATCGGCTTAATGGTATCGGCAATGGACATAGTGCCGTTTGCACGCTTACATCTCAGACCGCTGCAACTATGCATGCTCAGTCAGTGGAGCGGGGATTACACAGATTTGTCCCCTCAACTGAATCTGGACTTAGAGACCAGGGATTCTTTTCCCTGGTAGCTATCTCGGGTCCATCTGTCCAAAGGTATGACCTTTCGCAGGCCAGATTGCACAATTGTAACAACAAATGCCAGCCTTCTAGGTTGGGGTGCAGTCTGGAACTCCCTGAAGGCTCAGGGATCGTGGACTCAGGAGGAGTCTCTCCTTCCAATAAATATTCTGGAACTAAGAGCGATATTCAAGGCTCTTCAGGCTTGGCCTCAGTTAGCAACTCTGAGGTACATCAGATTTCAGTCGGACAACATCACGACTGTAGCTTACATCAACCATCAAGGGGGAACAAGAAGTTCCCTAGAGATGTTAGAAGTTCAAAAATAATTCGCTGGGCAGAGATTCACTCTTGCCACCCTATCAGCTATCCATATCCATATTTCCTCGGCTTTGTAGAGTCTCCGAGTATCTGCCTTACAATGTGATTCTCCTTATCTGACTTTTCATACGGATAAGGTAGTCCTGCGTACCAAATCTGGGTTTTTACTAAGGTGGTAATCTAACAAGAATATCAATCAAGAGATTGTTGTTCCCATCCTTGTGTTTCACAATCTGGACGTGGTCCGTGCTTTAAAGTTTTTACTTACAAGCTACTAAGATTTTCTTCAAACATCTGCTTGGTTTGTTGTCTTCTCTGGACAGAGGAGAGATCAAAAGGCTTCGGCAACCTCTCCTTTTTGGCTAAGAAGCTTAATCCGCTTAGCTATGAGACTGCTGGACAGCAGCCTCCTGAAACTATTAAGCTCATTCCACTTGGGCCTTTAAAAATTAGGCTTCTTTTGAACAGATTTGCAAGGCGGCAACTTGGTCTTCGCTTCATACTTTTTCAAAATTTTGCAATTTTATACTTTTGCTTCTTCGGAGGCTAAATTTGGGAGAGAGGTTTTACAAGGCAGTGTTTCCTTCCATTTAAGTTCCTGCCTTGGTCACTCCCTTCATCTGTGTACTTTAGCTTTGGTATTGGTATCCCACAAGTAATGGATACACCTTACAAGAGAAAACACAATTTATGCTTACCTGATAAATTTATTTCTCTTGTGGTGTATCCAGTCCACGGGCCCGCCCTGTCAATGTTTAAGGAGGAAACCACTGCACCCTATGGTTCCTCCTTTCTCGGCTTGTTTTCGGTCGTATGACTGGCTATGGACAGTTAGGGGAGGAGCTATATTGCAGCTCTGCTGTGGGTTTCCTCTTGCAACTTCCTGTTGGTAATGAGAATATCCCACAAGTAATGGATGATCCGTGGACTGGATACACCACAAGAGAAATAAATTTATAAGGTAAGCATAAATTGTGTTTTTAGGTAGCACTGATTGTGAGATGGAATAAAGGCTCTCTGCTGCCCATAGTAGGTCCTCCAAGTTCCTCTGAGAATCGAGCGTTGGTTGTTAGGGCTAGGATCTTTGTCACTTAAGTTAGTAGAACGCGCCATGTGTTGCCTTCATTATGCTCTTCAGGCTCCGTGTGGCTCCGCTCCTTTCTCTATCTGAAAAGGAAAGAGCAGCGCCATTTTCTGGTATTCTCTGCTGTATCTGTGGTTTAATCTGCTTTTCTATTCTATTTTTAGAATGGTAGTATACAAATACTGCTTATTTTTACTGCTGGGATTTATACATTGCCTGTAGCTTGGAACTAGAGCTTACATTTGACCTCCATTTTGTTATCTTGTGTGGGGGGGGGGGGTTGGAAAATGGATACTTTTTTTTTTTATTGATGAGACAGTTTTCTATCAGAGTTGTCCCTGCTAGACATGTTGTGTGTTTTTTCTTCAAATAATGTTTTTATTGGTCACTGCATGGATTAAAACACTGTTTGTTTAAACAATTCAATTTTAGTCAGGAAGTTAAGTTAGGCCTACATTTTGGGGATACAATTTTTTTAAGCTTGGTATGGGCCTAAATTTTGAGAGTAAAATATTTTTTAATTTTGTTTTCTGTAAAAATCTAATGTATTTAAGAGACGTGATATTTACTTGTTGTCTTGGTCACACCTAAAATGTTGTGGTTTGTTTTACAAAAGAAAGCTTTACAGTACTTTGTTTCTTTACAAGAAGTATGGTCATTTACTGAGGGGACCAGCCTTTCTTTGAGTTGTCCTCTGTCAGTTTAAAATTATTAACTTCTGCTCCTTTATAAATATATCAATATAATATCATTTATTAAAGATTGTAATTTTTCTTGTACAATATTTTTTTTACAAAGGTTATTGTTAAATTTGTTACCACCTAGATCTGTAGCTTGCCCTATACATATGCTAATGTAAATTCCTTCCTGTTGGGGGAAGGTGCAAGAAGGTAGTTTAACAAGTTATTTTGTGTGTGCGTTACACACTATTTGGATTTACAAGAGCAATATAATTTGCTTAATGTCTTATTAGTCTGGTGTTTAATTGCCCTATAGATATGTTAATTCCTTGCATTGGTGGCAGGTAAAATAGTCTGGCAAATTATGCTATAAGAGACATTATTTGGAGTCTGTTCCCCCGATTTTATTCAGTGGTTAGAAAAATATTGATTATGCTAGTATTGTTGATGGTTTAAACACCTTTTAAAAAGAGAACTTACATTGAAAGTCTAGTTATTAGACTAGGAATTGACAGTCCTAGGAAAGTACAGAAGAGTTTGTATCGCCATTCCTAGGAAAGTACAGAAGAGCTCATATCACTATTTCATTCTATTTCGGATTTTAAAACTGATAATAGTCCATTGGCCTTGACCTTTGCAGTGGGTTGTGCATATAAACTAAGTATCCTTTGTATCGTTATGGACCTAAAGCCGAAGGCAGACAAAATTCCAATCCAACTGGTCTAAAGCTTTTTCAGCAGCAGTTGAAATTAAAATTGAGGGTAGTATTCGACCGGTTGGCTTGTTCAATCAAATGTATAACCCATATTGTGTTGTCCCCAGTGCTTCCCTTTTCGGGATGAAGCCTGTTTGGTTACGTGGATGATTTGGGGGAAGAACTGTATTGAGGCGTGGATACTAGTACTTTGACATACAATTTAATGTATGGTGTTGAGTATGGGCCTATAATTCTTTTACTTTAGTAGTGTCTTTGCCTTTGGTAGGACCGAAATATGGGCTTCTAGGATGTGTCTAAACCAGGGTTCATTATTGTCTTTGGACTGAAACAATGAGGTAAGATGTGGAGCTAGGAGATGACTAAATTGTTTATAATATAAATTTGTAAAGCCACTCTCGACCTGGGCTATTATGTAGGGGAAGGGATTTGATAGCTGAGATTATTTCCTGGGTATTGATTGGGTATCTAGCGCACTAGCCAGTTCTTTAGGGAGAACAGGGAGTTTAGCTTCCGATATGTATTTTTCATTTGCTAAAGGAGTTAAGACAGACGGTATTTCCGGAAGGTTATATAATTTGCTATAGAAAAGCTTGAATTGGTCCGCAATTTGGAGACTACCTAGGAATTGACGCCCTGTGGAATTAGTATATTTGTGTATATAGGAGCCAAGCTTCTTTAGAGTTCTAGCTAGAGAGGGTCCTATTTGTTTGAGTTGACCAGGTATGATTTCTTAAGGTAGAAACCCCTTTTTTAGAGCTTCTCTATATAACAATTTGTTGTTTTGTCTCAATTTGAGAGCAAGGGTATTATCTTGTGGAGTTGCTAGGTGTTGTTGTTTCTATATTTCTGATAGTCTGTAGCTCAGTCCTATATGCTATCCCGATGCTGTTTAGTAAGGAGCGCTTTGTGTTTTAATAAACTCAAACCCTGAATAAAGATTTGTGCGCTTCCCATAGAGTATGTGAGGAAATGTCTGTTGTATTATTGAAGTTAAATACTCCTTTATTGTTTCTGCAATTTGTGTACGGAGTGTAGAATTCCTTTAATAAAGATTCATCTAGTCCTCCATACGAATGGGTTAAGGGTGTCAGTCCATTCAAGGTGATAGTGACCATAGCGTGGTCTGACCAACTAGTTGGTTCTATATCCGAGTCTTCCCAAAAAACCTGGGTCCCTAAAAACTGCCACACAATGCAGGCTCACAATCAAACAACTGTGGAAAAAAAAAGGCAACTGTGAAAAAATGGAGGGTGCACAGGCTTATGTAATCTCCCCACACATATACAAAACACGGGTTGGGGTCAGCACTCTCAGTTTCAACAATAACAAATGAGGTGCACAGACAGCCGGTGGTTAAGTTCCCAGTTTCTTTTCATTGCAAATAAAAAATCTTTGTCCCAACCAAGGGTATAGGATTCAACAAAGCTGTGCAGCAGTTGGAGATAGCTTCACTTCAGTGACTGATTGCTGACATGTTTCGGCAATTAAGCCGTAATCGTAGCTAACAGTCTCAGGTGAGCACCAGTCCCTATAAACTGGTTCCTGTTACCTGATTGGTTAAAAGATAATTAAAACCAGTACCTGGAGTGAAGCTATATCCAAGCCCTTCATCAGATTACGATATAACAGGAAACATTTGTCCCATATCCTAGAATCCTATGATATATACATCAAATGTGAATTTAAACTAAAACAATCAACCATACATGAATGAGAATAAATTAAGCTTAATACTTTTTGAAAGGTGAACCCTAATATAATGTAATCTAAAGTAATCTAAGCAAAAAGTCACATCAATGTTTTTGTTTAGAACATTTCTTAGTTATAAGGAGATAGTAAATTTTCCAAATTCCTCCTTCTGATTTGTTCAATAAATATGTATAAATACTTTTGTTAACCAATACATATGAACCAACAAAGTGAAAACCCTGACTCAATGTTGACAGGCCTAACAGATTATACACATACTTATATATATACAAAAGATATTTTTTAATGTATAGATATTTCTTCTTTCTCGAATCTATACTAAACAGGTATGTGAAGACACAGTGTTGTAGTTACACATATCAGAGCCAAAAATGGAAACACAGACCCAGGACCAGGAATCTTATTCCCCAGAAATTTATGTAGGTCAAATTCTGGGTTTAACCCTTCTGGGACTCTGGTCCTGAGTCTGTGTATCCAAAAACACCTCTCTTTTTTCCAGCAATCTTTCTCTGTCACCTCCTCTTTTATTTGTTCTGACCTGTTCTATAATGGTCCATCTTAGTGACTTGATACTTGTATGATGACAGGTTTTAAAGTGCTGAACCAGAGGTGTAGTTAATTTACCATTTTTAATATTTGAAATGGTGTTCCCTGATCCTTTCTCTAGTCCTCTCTAGTTGTGAGTCCTGTATACTGTACATTGCATTCTATGCAGGTAAGTAAATAAATTGCGAACCTTGTTCTGCAGTTCAGACAAGAGAAATGTTGAAAAATTCTCTCCAGTTACACAGCTTCTGAAGCCTACTCCCTGTTGTAAAAATTCACAGGCAGTACATTGTGTGTAATTACATTTAAAGGTACCTTTAAATGTCATCCAGGATGAGCCTGCCTCATCCCTAGCTCTGAGCTGTGTAGGAGCAAGTATGTTGCTAAGGCTTACACCACGTCTGAAGGTATATCTACACCCTTTTGAAACCGTATCTACCAAGCCATCATCTGCTTTTTAGAATATTGAAATGTTTTCTAACACTGTTACAGATGCGGTGGAATTGGTTGCTATATTGGGTAATAAAAGATACCCCTCAAATTCCTTTGTTTTATCCTTGGTTCTATCTTGAAGATAAATATTTCTTGGGTTTGCCCCAATATTCAATCTTTGATGACTGACTTGGTCTCTTTTATAGCCTCTTTCGCAGAACCTCTCCTCCAGCTCTAAGGATTGTGTTTCATATTCCTTATCCGTTGAGCAATTCCTCCGGAGTCTAATGAATTGTCCTTTAAGGACCGACTCTTAAAGACTCTTTTCGGATGGTTGCTTTTGGCATGGAGGAGGGTATTGCCAGTGATGGGTTTCCTGTATACTTTACTACTAACAAGATTATTGTTTATGCCTGTCAGAGTAACATCCAAATAATTAATGCTTGTTTTATTAAATTCAAATGTGAATTTTATGCCAATACCATTTTCATTAAGTAAGGATACAAAGCTTAAAGCTTCTTCTTCCCTACCATACCAGATCATTAGCAGGTCGTCAATGTACCTCCTATAATACATGATCTTATGTTTCCAGAGTTCATCACATCCAAAGATGTGGGACAGCTCCCACCAACCCATAAAAAGGTTAGCGTATGAAGGGGCAAATTTTGCCCCCATAGCTGTCCCACATCTCTGGAGGTAATGAACTCCTTCAAAGGTAAAGGCATTGTGTGTTAATAAGAATTCTGTTACTCTAAGGATAAAGCCACAAAACCTGTGGCTATAGTTCGTAAATCTTGACAGGCAGAAATTCAAAGCTTCTAGACCCTTACTGTGTGGAATGGAGGAGTACAGTGCCCACAACATCAATTGTGAGCCAACTGTATCCCTCTCTCCAAACAACATTATCCATCTTATTTAATAGTTGTTTGGTGTCTCTTAGATAACTATTCAGACCCTTAACCAGAGGCTGCAAAATTTCGTCCAGGCCACTGAGAAAGGGGTTCAAACAGAGAGCCAATGCCACTAATAATGGGTCTGCCCTTTACGTCCACAAGAGACTTGTGGACTTTGGGCAAGAAATTGAAGATGGGAGTTATAGGGCAATCTACCACCAAAAAATCAAATGTGGATTGATCTATATACCCTTCTTCCCTTGCCATCATCCCATTAACTGTAATAAATCTCGTTTGAAGCGATGTACAGGATTGAAGTCTAATACTTGGTATTGTAAGGGGTCAGTAAGTTGTCTTAGTGCTTCTTGGACAAAAAAAACTTTTATCCATAACAACTACTGGACCCCCCCCTTATCAGCTGACCTAATCACCAGGTTTGTGATTCTCTTTTAGACTATTCAGTGTAGAAAACTCATCCTTGCTAAGGTTAGAGTAATTACTCTCATGAGTGGTGTAAGCCAATTTGTTTAAATCAAATTCTACCCTACTCTGAAATTTTTCCAAAATTGTGCCTCTGCTTATGTATGGGATAGTATTTGGAGGTAGGGCGAAAAGACGGGACCTATTTCAATTGTGGTTATCTGAAGTATCCAGTTCTAGTAGTCCCTCTGTTCGCAACACCTCCAAATTCTCTAAATCCAGGCCCTCCCCAAAGGAAAGAGGGGGATCTTTACAAACTGAATGGTAATCAGTAGTTTCCCTATCTAATGGAAGTTCATTAGGTGTTGTGGTTGTAATGTTTTTTTAAAGTTAAATTCCTTATCAGCCTGTTTAACGGTCCACCAACGTTTGGAAAAGATTGAAATTATTGGTAGTACAAAGTTGAAGACCAAAGCTCAAAACTTTGTATTCCAATTCATTGAGTGGGATGTGAGGACAAATTGACAACGGAGTTTACTTGTACTTGGTCTGAGACCTGCCCTTCTCGGGGGTAAATGGGGTCCCTTTGAGAATTCCCTTTTCTCCCTTTTCTCCTCCCCCCCCCTTCGAACCTTTTTGGTGCCTTTGAAAAAACCTGCACAATTTCAGCCTGCTCAGTATTCTCTGAAGCTAGAGTTTCAATCCCTCTTTCTTGTTCTAACGAATATTTGGTGCCCACATTTGATACAGGGGTAATAAGAGACATATTGTCAGATTTGTGTGTTGTACTACCAGCTTCCTGTCTCTTCCCATTTCCTCACCTGAGGACGAATAGTCCCCTGAGGATTCTGCTTCACTTTCATTGAATGTGACCTTTTTAGATTTCGGATTTTTATTACCATTTTTATTTCTGTTTCTAATTTTATTTCCTTTGGGAAATTTAATCTGGTCATGTTCCCCTTCTGTAATTAGTTCTTTGCTTTCTATTCCAAATATATATTTTATTGGACTCATAATCCCCCTAGATCCCTCAAATACTTATCATGTTTAATATCCATGATTAGGTTTTTTGTCTCTGCCATGGTGATTTGCAAGATTTTGTCAAATTTACCAAACATATTATCATTACTACGTGTATTCAAATTCAATTTGTAAACAATTAATTTCATCAGAGATAGTATTTAACTGCTTCAGTTTGAATTCTACTAACATTCCCATCAATCTAAAGGAAACAATCTGACAGGACGCTGTTCCCAAACCCTTATGAAGTCCAAGTCCTCCACAGTAAATGTGGGGAAATTTATTTATTCTTAATCCTCTCGGTATCATCCCATTCTTTATATATTTTTGGAGTGTCCAAAATGTCCCATTTCAATCTTAGCTCTTTTTCTAATAGGGACTCCATTGTATCAAAAAGTCTACTGAGATTATAAGTAGAAAAAATCAGAAGAAAACACAGATTCCATTTCCCACAATATCCTCCCTTCTCTCATCCGTTGATTGTAATGAATAAAATCTCACAATAAGTGTATCACTGCCCAGCCTGATCCATTTTGCAATATATAAATTAAAGATCGTTAAAGTTTCTGCAATGTAAACCCGTTTAAAGAGTGCACAGACACTATCACTTGAAACAGAAAGTGAAATGAGCAAACAAAAAGAGTCAATATGTGTCGGCACTTAAATAACAGGTTACCGTGGCAATTTAGTTCCCAGTACGGGCATGTATTTAGCCTCTCACCTCTCCTGGTATAGTGTCGTCCAAGGTCGCCACCTCTGTTCAGGAAAACAGGGAGATCCACGTTAACCCTCTGTGCGCAAACCAGGTGCACACTCTGGCAGTCCGGCCCTTGTCGCCTTCTCTGACCGCTAAGGTTTCCTCGACGTGGTCCCTCTCTGATGGCGTGTGACGTAACCGTACACTTCCGGTCCGTCGGAACCTCCTTCCCCGGTCCGTCGGAACCTCCTTCCCCGGTCCGTCGGAACCTCTTCCCCCGGTACTAAGCTGTGTAGATAACAGTAGTTCCCAGGGCTTGAACTGGTGAGCTGTACTCGGCCTGCAGAGAATCCACACTGTCGCTGGTGCTATCCTCGGCTCCACAACGCAATTTCAACAATAACAAATGAGGTGCAACAGACAGCCGGTGGTAAGTTCCAGTTTCTTTTATTGCAAATAAAAATCTTTTGTCCCAACAAGGGTATAGGATTCACAAGCTGTGCAGCAGTTGGAGATAGCTTCACTTCAGTGACTGATTGCTGACCATGTTTCGGCAATTAAGCCGTAATCGTAGCTACAGTTTCAGGTGAGCACCAGTCCTATAAACTGGTTCCTGTTACCTTGATTGGTTAAAAGATAATTAAAACCATACCTGGAGTGAAGCTATATCCAGCCCTTCTCAGATTAGATATAACAGGAAAACATTTGTCCCATATCTAGAATCTATGATATATACATCAAATGTGAATTTTAAACTAAAACAATCAACCATGCATGAATGAGAATAAAATAAGCTTAATACTTTTTGAAAGGTGAACCCTAATATAATGTAATCTAAAGTAATCTAAGCAAAAAGTCACATCAATGTTTGTTAGAACATTTCTTAGTTATAAGGAGATAGTAAATTTTCCAAATTCCTCCTTCTGATTTGTTCAATAAATATGTATAAATACTTTGTTAACCAATACATATGAACCAACAAAGTGAAAACCTGACTCAATGTTGACAGGCCTACAGATTATACACATACTTATATATATACAAAAGATATTTTTTAATGTATAGATATTTTTCTTTCTCGAATCTATACTAAACAGGTATGTGAAGACACAGTGTTGTAGGTTACACATATCAGAGCCAAAAAATGGAAACACAGACCCAGGACCAGGAATCTTATTCCCAGAAATTTATTAGGTCAAATTCTGAGTTTAACCCTTCTGGGACTCTGGTCCTGAGTCTGTGTATCCAAAACACCCTCTCTTTTTTCCAGCAATCTTTCTCTGTCACCTCCTCTTTTATTTGTTCTGACCTGTTCTATAATGGTCCATCTTAGTGACTTGATACTTGTTGATGACAGGTTTTAAAGTGCTGAACCAGAGGTGTAGTTAATTTACCATTTTTTAATATTGAAATGTGTTCCCTGATCCTTTCTCTAGTCTCTCTAGTTGTGAGTCCTGTATACTGTACATTGCATTCTATGCAGGTAAGTAAATAAATTGCGAACCTTGTTCTGCAGTTCAGACAAGAGAAATGTTGAAAATTCTCTCCAGTTACACAGCTTCTGAAGCCTACTCCCTGTTGTAAAATTCACAGGCAGTACATTGTGTGTAATTACATTTAAAGGTACCTTTAAATGTCATCCAGGATGAGCCTGCCTCATCCTAGCTCTGAGCTGTGTAGGAGCAAGTATGTTGCTAAGGCTTACACCACGTCTGAAGGTATATCTACACCCTTTTGAAACCGTATCTACCAAGCCATCATCTGCTTTTAGAATATTGAAATGTTTTCTAACAATGTTACAGATGCGGTGGGAATTGGTTGCTATATTGGGTAATAAAAGATACCCCCTCAAATTCCTTTGTTTTATCCCTTGGTTCTATCTTGAAGATAAATATTTCTTGGGTTTTGCCCCAATATTCAATCTTTGATGACTGGACTTGGTCCTCTTTTATAGCCTCTTTCTGCAGAACCTCTCCTCCAGCTCTAAGGATTGTGTTTCATATTCCTTATCCGTTGAGCAATTCTCCGGAGTCTAATGAATTGTCCTTTAAGGACCGACTTAAAGACTCTTTTCGGATGGTTGCTTTTGGCATGGAGGAGGGTATTGCCAGTGATGGGTTTCCTGTATACTTTACTACTAACAAGATTATTGTTTATGCCTGTCAGAGTAACATCCAAATAATTAATGCTTGTTTATTAAATTCAAATGTGAATTTTATGCCAATACCATTTTCATTAAGTAAGGATACAAAGCTTAAAGCTTCTTCTTCCGTAACCATACCAGATCATTAGCAGGTCGTCAATGTACCTCCTGACCGGGTACATATCCTATGATCCTGCAACATTCACAGCCCTGGGTGCAAAACCAACAGTCTCAGGAAGCGTGCACTGTCACCAGAGTCACAGGCAGTTAACCACAGACCTGCCTGGGTGCAAGGCCCCAAACAGGGAAAATTACAAAAAAATAATACCTGTGTGACCCAGGTTTTTGGAAGAGACCTTCACGAGGGTACCTGGGCTTTTCCCATTTGGTCAGATGTGGTAACTAACTCTTCCATTGCTGCTTTTTATCTTAGTTGAGAGCTTGTGAGTGAGTGCTGGACTTTTTCTGTGCGTTATATTAAAGTATTATTTTTTTGTAATTTTCCCTGTTTGGGCCTTGCACCCAGGCAGGTCTGGGGTTAACTGCCTGTGACTCTGGTGACAGTGCAGCTTCCTGAGAGTGCTGGTCTGCACCCAGGGCTGTGCATGTTGCAGCGTCATGGGATGTGTTATGTGTGTTATATTATCCTGGAGAACACCTCGGGATGGAGAGCACACTCCCTGGGATGGCAGGGTCTGGGGGTTAACTGCCTGTGACTCTGGTGACAGTGCAGCTTACTGAGAGTGCTGGTTTGTACCCAGGGCTGTGCATGTTGCAGGGTCATTGGATGTGTACCCGGTCCGGCCTGAGAGTGCTGACCCCACCCGTGTTTTGTATATGTTTGGGGAGATTACATAAGCCTGTGCACCCCTCCATTTTTTCACAGTTGCTTATTTTTCCACAGTTGTTTGATTGTGAGCCTGCATTGTGTGGCTGTTTAGGGACCCATGTTTTTTGGAAGAGACCTTGACGAGGTACCTGGGCTTTTCCCATTTGGCCAGATGCGGTAACTAACTCTTCCATTGCTGCTTTTTATCTTAGTTGAGAGCTTGTGAGTGAGTGCTGGACTTTTTCTGTGCGTTATATTAAAGTATTATTTTTTTGTAATTTTCCCTGTTTGGGCCTTGTACCCAGGCAGGTCTGGGGTTAACTGCCTGTGACTCCTGGTGACAGTGCAGCTTCTGAGAGTGCTGGTCTGCACCCAGGGCTGTGCATGTTGCAGCGTTCATGGGATGTGTATGTGTGTTATATTAGCACTGGAGAAACACCTCGGGATGGAGAGCACACTCCCTGGGATGGCAGGGTCTGGGGTTAACATGCCTGTGACTCTGGTGACAGTGCAGCTTACTGAGAGTGCTGGTTTGTACCCAGGGCTGTGCATGTTGCCAGGGTCATTGGATGGTGTACCCGGTCCGGCCTGAGAGTGCTGACCCCACCCGTGTTTTGTATATGTTTGGGGAGATTACTTAAGCCTGTGCACCCTCCATTTTTTCACAGCTTGCTTATTTTTCCACAGTTGTTTGATTGTGAGCCTGCATGTGTGGCTGTTTAGGGACCCATGTTTTTTGGAAGAGACCTTGACGAGGTACCTGGGCTTTTCCCATTTGGCCAGATGCGGTAACTAACTCTTCCATTGCTGCTTTTTATCTTAGTTGAGAGCTGTGAGTGAGTGCTGGAATTTTTCTGTGCGTTATATTAAAGTATTATTTTTTTGTAATTTTCCCTGTTTGGGCCTTGTACCCATGCAGGTCTGGGTTAACTGCCTGTGACTCTGGTGACAGTGCAGCTTCCTGAGAGTGCTGGTCTGCACCCAGGGCTGTGCATGTTGCAGCCCGTCATGGGATGTGTATGTGTGTTATACTTATCCCTGGAGAACACCTCGGGATGGAGAGCACACTCCCTGGGGATGGCAGGGTCTGGGGTTAACTGCCTGTGACTCTGGTGACAGTGCAGCTTACTGTGAGTGCTGGTTTGTACCCAGGGCTGTGCATGTTGCAGGGTCATTGGATGTGTACCCCCGGTCCGGCCCTGAGAGTGCTGACCCCACCCGTGTTTTGTATATGTTTGGGGAGATTACATAAGCCTGTGCACCCTCCATTTTTTCACAGTTGCTTATTTTTCCACAGTTGTTTGATTGTGAGCCTGCATTGTGTGGCTGTTTAGGGACCCATGTTTTTTGGAAGAGACCTTGACGAGGTACCTGGGCTTTTCCCATTTGGCCAGATGCGGTAACTAACTCTTCCATTGCTGCTTTTTATCTTAGTTGAGAGCTTGTTGAGTGAGTGCTGGACTTTTTCCTGTGCGTTATATTAAAGTATTATTCTTTTTGTAATTTTCCCTGTTTGGGCCTTGTACCCAGGCAGGTCTGGGGTTAAACTGCCTGTGACTCTCTGGTGACAGTGCAGCTTCCTGAGAGTGCTGGTCTGCACCCAGGGCTGTGCATGTTGCAGCGTCATGGGATGTGTATGTGTGTTTATATTATCCTGGAGAAACACCTCGGATGGAGAGCACACTCCCTGGGATGAAAGTCTGTCTGCTCAGAAAAATCCACCTCCTAATTGTCCACTCCTGGAATGTGGATGGCATATTCTACAGTGGACGGAAGTTCACAATAGTCTGTATCTGAGTCACCTCCTTCATGGCTAAGGAACTACAAGTCCCCTCACTGGTGGTCTGATGATAAGCCACTGAGGTGATGTTGTCCGACCTGGAATCTGATAAACCGGACTAAAGATAATTGAGGTCAAGCTGTCAAGGCATTGAAGATTGCTCTCAACTCCAAGATGTTTATGAGAAGAGAGGACTCTTCCCCCGAGACCACAGGCCCTGAGCCTTCAGAGAACCCCAAAGAGCTCCCCCCAGCCTGAACAGGCTGGCGTCCATAGTCACAATCACCCAGGAAGGACTCAGGAAACAAGTTCCCTGTGATAAGATTTTCCTGGGAAATCCAGCACGAAAGAGAGTCCTCTTGATGGGGGGTACAGATAAATCTGAATGGTCTCGTTCCATTGACGGAGCATGCAAAGATACAGTGGTCACAGATGGAACAGAGCAAAAGAAATGATGTCCATAGAAGCCACCATCAGACCATTCACATCCATACATTGAGCCACTGATGGACAAAGGCAGACTGGAGGCAAAGGCAAGAATCCAGAAGTTTGGATTTTCTGACGTCCGTCAGGAAAATCTTCATGCACAGAGAATCTATGATTTGGTCTATTCTTCTTGTCCTGAGGTAGGAAAGATCCCTTTTCCACCCGTAATCTCAGAAATGATCTCTGTCAGACCAGGTCAAAAACAAAGTTTTACCCTTATAGGGCAACAGTCAAAGCTTGGCCTTTGAAGAAACATCAGCAGACCCAAGATTTTAACCACAGAGCTCTGCAAGCTAAAACAGTGAAGCTAGATATCCTTAGCTATAAACCTAAAAAACTAAATAGAGCGCTTTATTATCTATCTCAATAGCAAAAACAGCTGAAAGGATTTAGAGCAAAATCCCTACCAATATATACGTGGTGAATTAATTTGTGTATAGTTCGTGCATATAAACATATAAATCACAATTTCATAAAATACAATAAAAATACACACATAAATAAATCTACGTGGTTTACCCATTTGCGCATATTAAAAACCTTTTTACTCTTAGTCCCATACAGAGTTCTATTTCCAAAGGATCCAGTTTTTTCCTTTCCCTCTTCGTTTAAATCTGCTGCTCCCTTTCAAGCACCTGGTGTAGTGCCCATCAATATCCACTCCAAATCAGAGGAACAACCTAGAGCGCAGAGAAAAACACAGAAAAAAAGACGATCTAAGTGCAGCATTGAATGTTAAAAACATGTTCCTTTATTTCCATACAGAATTGCACTCACAAGCTCCAACCTCAAACATATGAGGTATGATAGCAGCAGGAGAACTGGATCTCCACGGCAAATGGTGTCTCTCCCCTCCGGTTTTAGAGCCTCTGAGGAAGCAGCCCTGCAAAACGCGTCAGGCCACGCCCCACGTTTGTGACGCTGTACACCCGAAACTAACTGTCTGGAAGCGGCACCCATCTCTGGTGAGCCACTTTTTGTGCAATAAGACAGTGGAATCAGCTGAGGAACTGCTTAAAATAACCCGGAGAGGAGAGAAACATTGCCGTGGAGATCCAGTTTTCTGCCTCTATCATACCTCATATGTTTGAGGTTGGAGCTTGAGTGCAATTCTGTATGGAAATTAAAGGAACATGTTTTTAACATTAAATGCTGCACTTAGATCGTGTTTTTTCTGTGTTTTCTCTGCGCTCTAGGTTGTTGTTCTGATTTGGAGTAGATTTCTTCAATCTAATTACCTGCATGTTGGCATCACAGATAAAGGGTATTGACCAGTTTCAGAGAGTAAAACAAAAACAAAATGAAATGTGGACAGCAAAGGAGCACTCAAAGAAAATAGAAGCAAAATAACTATACCAATGGGGCAGTGGAAAGGAAACTTATCCGGGAAATAGATAAAACAGTAGCTTTTAATTAAATAAATATTATAGTATAAAGTGTAATATGTGCATTATACTTAGATTAAAAACTGAGAGATATAGAGAGCCAGCACCACGTAGCAAAAATAATAACTTTTCTAATAAAGTAACTGAAGAAACTGAAAAGTAACAGACCACTCATGAACTATACACCGGAAAATAATTAACTGAGAAAAAGAGGTATAACCTCACAACAAATTACTCTAATTATGGTGCAAGCTCAGAGGCAGTTAAAGAATACAATTAAGTCTTAGACAGAAACAGCTATTAATCACTCATATGGAGCGGGTTGCTGGGCTCAGACACAACGCAGTGAGCACCCCCCACACATATGAGACATAATTATTTACTTATATTATTGGCTATAGTGGGGTACTAATGGATCTTTTCCCATAACTTCTAGTTTTGGCCAGTTTAGAGCCTTGATCCTGTCTTGGATATCCTCTACTGTAGTCTCTTCTGAAATCAGATCAGACAGGGCATCGCACCAATAAGATGCTGCTCCTGCAACCGTAGCAATACTTGTCGCAGGTTGCCACTGTAAACCCTGATGGACATACATCTTTTTGAAATAAGCCTCCAGCTTTTTAGCCATGGGATCCTTAAAAGAACAACTATCCTCTATAAGAATGGTAGTTCTCTTAGAGAGAGTAGAAATAGTGTACAATAGGGGATGGGGGAAGGCAGAGTGTATGTCAGCAGGAAACCAATATATTTGTCACAAATAAGGAAAGATAAATCTTAATATATCAGGGTTTGGATTGCCTGCCACAGATACAGAGCAGGAGACCGGACACAACTAACAAAATAATTGTAATAGAGTATACAATTGTATATAGTTTGCTCTGATCTGTGTGTCAATTTAAGGCTCTGCCCAGGAACTCGAAGCAAACAATTAAATTATAAATACAATTCATTCATACTATATCCTTTATTGAAAAATATAATAAAAGAGAAAAAGATTTCCACACATACAATAGCTTAAGCTAGTGTTAAAAAACTAAACCCAGTTGTGTCATCACAAAAAACGCGCGTCAGGGGGTCCTCTTGGAGAAGCTCTGTCTCTCCATTTTTAACTTGTTAACCTATGTCGTAATAATAATTATTTGTTAAACTTACTCTCTAGAATAATAAGCCAAGCAGTATATTTAAAATAGTAAGGATAATTTAAAGGGATACTGTACCCAAATTTTTTCTTTTGTGATTCAGATAGAGCTGCAATTTTAAGCAACTTTCTAATTTACTCCTATTATCAATTTTTCTTCATTCTCTTGGTATGTTTATTTGAAAAGCAAGAATGTAAGTTTAGATGCCGGCCCATTTTTGGTGAACAACCTGGGTTGTCCTTGCTGATTGGACAGCACCAATAAACCAGTGCTGTCCATGGTTCTGAAACCAAACATTTGCTGGCTCCTTAGCTTAGATGCCTTCTTTTTCAAATAAAGATAGCAGGAGAAGGAAGAATAATTGATAATAGAAGTAAATTAGAAAGTTGCTTAAAAGTGCAAGCTCTATCTGAATCATGAAAGAAAAAATTTGGGTTCAGTGTCCCTTTAATAACAGCCTTCGGATTGAAAGGGGCTTTGTTTATATTAACTCTAGCACTGCTGGCTTAAATATTTTGAATTCATCTATTCTGATTCGAACAAACCTATATGGGAAGTTGATGACACAACTGGGTTTAGTTTTTTAACGCTAGCTTAAGCTATTGTATGTGTGGAAATCTTTTTTCTCTTTTTTTTATATTTTTTCAATAAAGGATATAGTAAGAATGAATTGTATTTATAATGTAATTGTTTGCTTTGACTTCTTGGGCAGAGGCTTAAATTGACACACAGATCAGAGCAAACTATATAAAATTGTATACTCTATTTCAATTACTTTGTTAGAGTAGAAATATCACCTTCTACCTTAGGAACAGTGCGCCATGAGTCTAGAATAGAGTCAGCAACAGGAAACATCTTTTTAAAAACAGGGGGAAGGGGAAAACGGGACTCCTTGCTTATCCCATTCCTGTGCTATGACTTCTGAAATTTTTCTAGGAACAGGAAAAACATCAGAAAAAAGGAGAATCATAAACTCTATCCAGCTTAGAAGACGTCTTAGGGGTTGGCAGCAACCGAAGGTTCAGAGTCGGCCAAAGTAGCTAGAACCTCCTTCAGAAGTAACCAAAGATGTTCAAGCTTAAATCTAAAATTAACCTCTTCAGATTCTGAAGATTTCACCGCCAAAGAGTCAGAGTCTAAAATTTCACGTTCAGAAGCTACTGAAGTATTTTCCTCATCAGACAATTAATAAAGGTTGACCAGCACAGATTTAGAGGGGTCAGAAGCTTTATTAGCGGTCAAATGTTTAGATCTTCTCTTACGCTTACCCGAAGAAGGGAAAGCTGACAAAGCCGCTGTTACTGCAGAGGTAATCTGAGCGGCAAAATCCCCAGGTAAATAAACACCCCAGGTGGTTGAAAAGACACAGAAGGCACACTATGGGAAACAACTAAGGCTTGGGACGTTTAAGGAGAAAGCTGAGGCATATGACGCACAGCATTATCCTGAGAGACACATGGCTCAGAAAGGAGTAATTTGTCTTTAAATTTTAAAGTTTTGGATAAACATGAGGAACAAAATTGCATTGGTAGGAAAATTTAGTTCTCTAAACATAGCAAACATTTGTCCAGAGATAGAGGCTGATCCTGTTCGTCCATAGTGCAAAAGAACAGGTCCCTCTAGTAAAGACAATAACAATTTTCAAAGTAGAATATCATTTTTTTAATGATAAAGTATTAAATTATGAATCATGATTCAACTTCAGACAAGTTATCTGAAGCTCCTACCGGACCAGAGCAAAAAACCCCACTAGTAAACAGAAGACGATGTGAACTGCTTTCTAAAGGATTTTCAACTGAAGTCCCTCCGATCGGCGAAATAACAAAGCCAACACCTCAGACTTCAATCCGACCTCTGAGCTCATGAAGGTCCGCTCCGTAAAACCGGAAATGCGAAAGTCACGTGAGCGGCCAGGAAAAGTAACTGCGCCACACATAAGAGCACAAAAAACAAACGGCTGCTAAGTTTTAAAGCCGTTAACTCTCTCTGCTGTTTCTCTGTCCTTAAAGTTGAAACTGGTATAAATCCAGCACACATACAAATTGTCTCCCAAGTATGATATAATACCATATAAGGTAAGAATACGACGTATACTCTGCCAAGAATTAGGGAAATTAACCCCTTAAGTCTCTCCTTTGTCCTCATACCATAAGTGCCTAAAGTCTTTAGCATCTATGACCCCCAATAAAGGCTGCCCAACACTGTACCCCTAAGACAATAGGGTAACTATGTCCCATAATGAGATCCACTAGAGGGTTAACCTCTGAAGTGCTGTCCTTCCTAACCTAGAAAGGAAGAGTCCTTTGGATCCGGCTGCAGGGCAGAAAGCAGCTACACAGGTGTGACAGGCACTTCGCTCCCTGTCATGGACCTGTAGTAAAATCTAGAATAGAGTAACTAACTCTCAGCTAGATTATGAGTTTTGAGCGCTATAGAGAAATTAACGAACGTAACAAAAGTTAAGTTATTTAATTTTCTATAGCGCTGCTATTACAAGTTTTCAAACATACGCCTTTTGCGTGCGATATGGTTGCGTTGAGCTCCATACCGCACACAGTCAGAGCGCTGTGTTTGACGTGCTTGTGCACAATTTCCCCATAGACATCAATGGGGAGAGCCAGCAAAAAAAAAAAAAACCTAACACCTGCGATCGCGGAAACAAAAGTTCCTTAACGCAGCCCCATTAATGTCTATGGGGAAATTAAAATACTGTTTAAACCTAACATAAACCCTACGTCTAAACACCCCTAATCTGCTGCCCCCCAACATCGCCAACGCCTGCCTACAGTTATTAACCCCTAATCTGCCGCCCCCGATATCATCGCCACATAAATAAAATTATTAACCCCTAATCTGCCGCTCCCGATATCACCGCCACTATACTAAAGTTATTAACCCCTAAAACGCCAGCCCCCCACATGGCAACAAGCTAAATTAAACTATATTAACCCCTAAACCTAACACCCCCTAACTTTAGCATAATAAAAATATAGCTAAATTAAATTTAAAATGATTAACTAAATAAACCTATTAACCCCTAAACCGTCAGCCCCCCCCCACATCGCAACAAGCTAAATTAAACTATAGTAACCCCTAAACCTAACTTTAACATAATAAAATTAGATCTAAATTAAACTTACAATTATTAACTAAATAATTCCTGTTTAAAACTAAATACATACTTACCTGTAAAATAAAACCTAAGCTAGCTACAATATAACTGAGAGAAACAGCAATTTTACTTTAGAAAGAATTCAAACACCCCCTAACACTATACAAACCCCCACCCCCCCAAACTACCAGGGGCCCTTAAAAGGGCCTTTTCTAGGGCATTGCCCATAGATAATAAACAGCTCTTTTACTTTAAAAAAAAAAACACCCCCTAAAAATATACATTACATAAAATAACAAACAAATTATCAAAAATAAAAAAGAATTACACCTAATCTAATAGCCCTATCAAAATAAAAAGCCCACCCAAAATTAAAAAAAAACCCTAGCCTACAATAAACTACCAATGGCCCTTAAAAGGGCCTTTTGCGGGGCATTGCCCCAAAGATATCAGCTCTTTTACTTTGTAAACAAAATACAAACACCCCCAACAGTAAAACCCACCACCCAACCAACCCCCCCAAATAAAAACCCTAACTCTATAATAACCTAAGCTAACCATTGCCCTGAAAAAGGCATTTGTATGGGCATTGCCCTTAAAAGGGCATTTAGCTCTTTTACTGCCCAGACCCTAAACTAAAAAAAAAAACTAACTCTAACCCCTAGGCGATCCACTACAGTTGTTGAAGTCCCCGCTTGAAGGGATCCATCCAGTCGGCGAAGTCACTCATCCATGCGGCAAGAAGACTTCATCCTAGGCGGCCTCTTCTATCTTCATCCAGCCGGTTGAAGTTCTCATCCATGAGGCAAGAATTCTTCATCCAGACGGCCTCTTCGATCTTCATCCAGCCGCGTGGAGCGGGTCCATTTTGAAGCCATCCGACGCGGAGCTCCTTTTCTTACGGCCGCCGCCGTAAACTGAAACTTCAATGCAAAGGGGTCGTGATTCATGATGGCATCCCTTGCATTCCTTTTGGCTGAAAATTTGAATCAGCCAATAGGAATGAGGGCTGCTAAAATCCTATTGGCTATTCAAATCAGCCAATAGGATTTAAGCAGCTCTCATTATTCTATTGGCTAATTCGAATTAGCCAATAGAATGAGAGCTGCTTAAAATCCTATTGGCTGATTTGAATTCATTCCGTCTGGATGAAGACTTCTTGCCGCCTGGATGAGGACTTCTCCGATGGATAAAGATGGAAGAGGCCGCCCGGATGAAGACTTCTTGCCGCATGTATGAGGCAGCCCGGATGAAGACTTCTTGCCGCATGGATGAGGACTTCGCCAGCTGGATGGATCCTTCAAGCGGGACTTCAAAAATTGTAAGCGGATCGTCTGGGGTTAGTGGTTAGGTTTCCTTTAAGGGTTTTTTTGGGTGTTTTTTTTTTAGTTTTAGGGTCTGGGCAGTAAAAGAGCTGAATGCCCTTTTCAGGGCAATGGTTATCTTAGGTTATTTTAGATAGTTTTTTTATTTGGGGGGGGTTGGTTGGTGTGGGTTTTACTGTTGGGGGGGGGTGTTTACAGGTAAAAGAGCTGATATCTTTGGGGCAATGCCCCACAAAAGGCCCTTTTAAGGGCCATTGATAGTTTATTGTATGCTAGGTTTTTTTTATTTTGGGTTAGCTTTTTTATTTTGATAGGGCTCTTTTTTATTTTTGATAATTTGTTATTTTTCCGTAATTTAGTGTTTGTTTTTTGTAATAAGATACTTTTTGTAATTTTTTGAGTAGTGTTAGGATTTTTTATTGGTAGTTAGTTTAATTTTAGTTTAATAATTATAATAGGTTTAATTGTTAGTTAAATTTTTTTTTTTAATTTGACAGGTAAATTTTAATTTAAGCTCGGGAAATTGTAATTTTAATATAAAGTTAGGGGGGCGTTAGGGTTAGGGGTTAATAGTTTATTTTAGTATATTTCGTTGTGGGGGCTTGCGGTTTAGGGGTAATAGGTTTATTATAGCGGCGGTGTGGGTGGACGGCAGATTAGGGGTTAATAATATTTAAATTGTGTTTTTGATGCAGGGAGTGTGGCGGTTTAGGGGTTAATAACTTTAGTATAGTGGTGACGATGTCGGGGAGTGGCGGAATAGGGGTTAATACATTTTTTTAGTGGCAGCGATGTCGGGAGGCGGGTTAATAACTTTAATATAGTGTTTGCGATGCGGGAGGGCCTTGGTTTAGGGGTTAATAGGTAGTTTATGGGTGTTTAGTGTACTTTGTAGCAGTTTAGTTATGAGTTTTATGTTACAGATTTGTAGCATAAAACTCATAACTACTGACTTTAGATGGCGGTACGGGATCTTGTCGTTTAAGGCTGTAACGCTCACTTTTTAGCCGTACCGCAAAACTCGTCATTTTTACACGTGCGGGACTAACGTTGCAGTACAAGGCTAAAAAGGTGTGCGGTACAGCTATAATGACAACACTTGTAATAGCTGCGGTGCTGTTTTAACACTGAAAATGCCATATTTTCAGCGTTACAAGCCGCAACGCAAAACTTGTAATCTAGCTTTCTGGCTTAATGCAAAGGGGAAGCAAAATGTTAAAAGTAAAGCGAAGACTACCTCGCCACCTTTCAACTGCTTAAAAGCGCACCACTACTCTTACTAAAGAGATTGACATGGACACAGCTAGACCCCAATCCTTGCTTGCAGGGAAGAGTACCCATAAAAGGATTAATATCTTCAGACACCAACTTCGCACAATCTCCATTTAACAGAGGCAAAGAGAATGACTGGGGATTATGGGTAAGGGAAGTTACACTTAACAGCTTGCTGGGGTGCCTTTGGCCTCCTCCTGCTGGCCAGGAGTTGAATATCCCACTGGAATGACGTTGTGGACTCTCCATGTCTTAGGAAAGAAATTTGGGTTTAGTATCCCTTTAAAACACTTTTAACACTGAAGAACTTTGGGGTTGATTTATTATAGTGCGTTGCGGACATCGATAAATGCCGACAGCATACGCTGTCTGCATTTTTCATTGCACAAGCATTTCTCGTGAAATGCTTGTGCCCCCTGCACATTCATGGCAAATCGGCGCCGCTAGCAGGGGGTGTCAATCAACCTGATCGTATCCGATCTGGCAGATTGCTCTCCGTCTAGTTAAGGAGCAGCGGTCTTATGAACGCTGCTTCTTTACTTCCGCTTCAGACGGACCTGAAGCGGAGTGGGTCGGAAGCAACATCTGCTACTTCATAAATCGACTCCATAGAGTCCAACCCGTTGTGGCAGACATGGTTAATATATGATTATTACAACTGCTTAAAGGGATAGTGTAGTCAAAAATAAACTTTCATGATTCAGATAGAGCATAGCAATTTTAAGCAACTTTCTAATTTACTCCTATTATCAATTTTTCTTTGTTCTCTCGATATCTTTATTGAAAAAGCTAGAACATAAGCTTTAGGAGCCGGCCCATTTTTGTTCAGAACCTGGGTAGCGCTTGCTGATTGGATGGCTACATTTAGACACCAATCAGCAAGTGTTACCCAGGTGCTGAACCAAAAATGGGCCGGCTTCTAAGCTTACATTCCAGCTTTTTTAATGAAGATACCAAGAGAATGAAGTAAAATTGATAATAGGAGTAAATTAGAAAGTTGCTTAAAATTACATGCTTTATCTGAATCATGAAAGTTTAATTTAGGCTATACTATCCCTTTAAAAATCATCAAATCTGTCATCACATCAATACAGGTGTTTTGCATAAGCTAATTAAAATGCTGTGGGTAACTATTTTACTGTCTACTAGTGTTTATGCTATGAAAGCAGGCATTGCTCAGTATGCTTGCTTCTATTGGGTCTGGCAATGTATTTTAAAATGCAAACTTTACTAAAAAATTTATTATATTAAAGTACGCAGACTGGGCTGGGGTACCTTAGCTGCTACCCGGCAATAAAATAACCTATTTAAAATGTTTTAGAATGCTAGGGGCCACAGGGGGGAAAAACATTTTGGCTACTTTAAACAAAAGAGAAGACATATTTCATAAGAAAATAACAATAGCAAAAAGGTGTAAGACCCCATCTTTGAAAAAGGTAATGGTCCTTTTAAATGAGTAGTCATTAGCCCTATAATTGTAACAGTAATGGTAAATAGCTGCATTTTGTTCTATTTTTTTTCCAAATCAACGTTGTGTTGTAATGGGACATACAAAGACCCTGATGATCGAAAGTGCTACGAGGGTGGCGAAATATTCAAAGGGATTTGACGCTATATTCAAGCTCCTGACATAGCCGCATTGCAGAGAGGTGTTTACTATACCTGCCTTTGGTCGGTGATGCTGGCTTAGACAACACCCAGGATCGCCGACCATATTGGCAATGTATAGTAAACAATACCTTTGAATAACTGCCGTCTGCCTAACCGCTACTCCTAATACCCCTAAACTGAAGTACCCCATGATCGCAAACTAACACTGAACTAATAAACATCTTAACCACCACACACCCACCGTCAAGTCGCTAACTATTAACCTCTAAACCACCACATACCTACCGATACTATCTAACTATTGACCCCCTATGCCGCCACATACCCACCCGCTACTACTAACCCCTATGCTGCTATAAACTAAACCCCTATGCCGCCATAAACCCACCACAAGTACTAAATCTATTAACCCCCTATGCCACCACATACCCACCGCAAGTACTTACTATTAACTCCTCTAAATTAAACCTCCTAAGATAAAAGATTAAAACAAAATCGAACTAACTAAAAAAAAAAATGTAAAAATTCCTAAACTGAATTTTTTTTTTAATTATTATTTGTAACTTAGAAAGGGAATACAGCACTCATTTATAAATTAAACTTTCATTTTATACTTGTCAAAACATGACTAAAACTTAATACTGTGTAATTTCATAGGTTACTTAACCACCCTATTTTAAAGGGTCTGCGCCAATTTAACTACTACTTAATATTTGCATCTGGCTGCTTTTTAGTTTAGAGGGGGGCTTTAGTTTAGAGGGGGAGTTGGGTTTTAGTGTAGTTCTAGTTTGTGTTTGCTATCAGCTGCCGAGACATCGCATGAGCTAGTTAGTGTAGGTATAATTAAACTTAGGTAATGGTAATATTTGAAGTGTGTCTACACTGAAACAAATTTTAGTTTACGTGAGCGCACTGTCTGCGCTATGTAAGCACACTTCACATAGCCCCCCCCCCCCCCCCACAGTAAAATGCTGACAAGCAGCGATTGATGTCGATGTGGGCAGTGACATCACACTCTGATTGACTTCTATGGGAGAGACATCACCACTCGCCGGCATCACTCCGACAAAGCATTTTTTAAAAAAAAAATCTGACGGGTCAATTGAAGCAGTTTCCCCTATGGTCTGTCCAAATGTTTTGAATATTGGAGCCAATAAGAGAAGAGCACAGCTCCAAGATTCAAACAGAGACCATTTATAAACTTGAATCAATATTCATATCATTTGTCATATTATTACAGAACACTCCTCATTCATTAATGTTTATTATTTTTGGTTTTGATGTTTGTTTTTAAAAAAGTTATTCTATTTATTACCAATATATTTATTCATATTGTATTGACTCTACATCTTGCAAGTTTAATGGTGAACAAAACAAGCACCTGTGTGACAGAAACTAGTTAAGAAACAATGATCTGCTGGATAAAAAACACATGCCACTGTAGTTTTAAAGCGCTTTTTAAGAACATTATTATTATTATTAATAATATTATAGCACTACAAGAAGAACTCTTGTGCATCAACAGCTTGGTACCTAATATTCACATTCATGAAATACAGATGCTTTTATTTTCTACCTATTTATTGTTTTTCCCTCCACCTATTTTCAATTTTCTTTGTAGACAATGCATGGTTTTACAGCTCAGCATCATTTATTTTCACAGATAAAGACAGAGTTGAAGGGACATTAAACTCAAAATTAAACTTTCAGGAGTCAGATACAATTTAGGTCCAATATCAAATTGTGCATATGTTTTATATGTAGTGCTCTCTCTGAGGGCACCAGCCACTACTAAGCATGTGCAAGAGTTCAGAGTGTATACTAGTCTGTGATTGGCTGATGACTGTCACATACACAGGGGGGCCAGCAAATTGGGGGGAAATAAATTTGTCAGAAAAAAATCTAATGCTCTAAACTTAAAAGTGCTATTGCATTGTATTTTTATTATGCAATTGTTAATATTGTAATTATAATGTATTTAATGGTCCCTTTAAGCTATCAGACCACCCTGACTCCCCTGTCAGCCACATAACCTCATGCATGACCTCAGATCAGATCCCTGGACCTTCAGATTTTATTATAAAAAGTTTAGTTATGGTTAATCACTACATAGCAAGGCATAGGAATAGGATCATTTACTGAGGACCCCCAACACCTTTTGAACTAATGTGCATTTCTAATGTTCCACAAAAAGGGGATCATCTCCATTTTATATAAATTACTGCTTCTGCTACATCCCCCAAACCTCATAGTTTTTGTGAAGGGTTGGGAGCAAGATCTCCTGGGGAAACAAGACCCTAAGATCTGGGAGAACATCTTTCACAGTATAACTCATTCGGCAACACCACAAGACACTGCATTAGAGACTAATTACAAGATATTGTTTCGGTGGTACCTAACACCAAATAGAATGAAGTACCTGTTTCCAACAGCTAACGGAAAGTGTTGGAGATGTAAAAAGAGAAGTGGGTGATATGGGTCACATCTGGTGGTCATGTCAAAAAATAAACACCTACTGGGCTGAAATTATAGGAGAAATAAATAAGGCCTTATCATGCAACCTATCCATCACTCCACATGTTTGTTTATTTTATATACTTAAGGAGATTAAGTGTCATATCAAGAGGATCATTGGGCATCTTATGCTTAACACAGCTAAACAACTTATAGCTTCAGTTGGAGGTCAGGGGTATAGTCGATTCAACTATGTTTTGTGGAACAGATCTTATTATGCTAATGTGTACTTGTATGGCCTGTATCTTTTGTACTTGTTGAAAATTTAATAAAGAAACAAAGAAAAAAAAAAAAAGTTTAGTTATGTCTATTTTATTTTATACTCTATGCTCATGTAGCAAATATCTGAAATTTACTGAGCTGGAAATGCACCGAGCAGGCTTCTCAAGACTAACTTTGCTAAAACTCTGTACCTAACTGGCTTTAATAGAGAACTGCAAAACAATGAACTTTATACTAACAATATGATCATGTGCAGCCTTGTCCCGCTGCAGAACAAAGCCTGGATTGGCTCGCCCAAGAAAGGCAAATGATGGGAAGAGTTTGGCAACTGAAAAACAATTACAAGATGTTAATTTGTTTTACCACTGTATAGACTTAGTGATGGTATTCTATAACAAGACAACAGAAATATCTTTTAATTACAAGGTGGTTTAGCAACATGCCCTAATCAGATCTGAGATAAGAAACATTCTTGTTTAAAAAAAAATAAAAAAAATAATAGTCTATATAACCTTCAAAAACCAACATCAATAGGAGATATTGCGGCAAAAAAAAGAAAACAAAACAAAGAATACCTCTCAAAATTTAATTTACCTAAATTAAATCCCCTCCAAAAAGAAAAACTAGATGAACCATTCTCCCTTGAAGACCTTCAAAAAGCTATAAAAGACCTCCCATCTCATAAATCACCAGGCCCCGCCCGGATGTTCTTACAAATAACTATAAAATATATAAAAAATTCATTAAAATTATGGGGGGAGATAAAAAACTGAAATTAAAATCCTCCATGTCTCAAAATTAAATCAATGTAAATATTTGCATAGGAAATTAGCACATCTAGGCAAGAATCCCCACTCGCTTTTCCCCCAGAAATAACTCATATACAATGTTACCAATGCACAAGAGAATTCTGTGGTAAGATATGCAAATTAGATATGCAAATTCTCAGTTGTTTTGCTTCAACAATACTGTTTTTAAACACAGCTATCCTTTAACAGGATTATAGCAGCAAATCAGAAATCACTCCTAGACAGCCTGTTTCGTTCTATTTGAAACTCATCAGTAGGAGATAGAATTCTGGTTGCTGCATTGATAAAGCTATTTTCAAGGTTAAACCAAAATGCATTGGTAACATTGTATATGAGTTATTTCTGGGGGAAAAGCGAGTGGGGATTCTTGCCTAGATGTGCTAATTTCCTATGCAAATATTTACATTGATAAAATATATATAGAGCAACTGGAAACACATATGTTGGCATACTGTATTAAACAAAAGTCCCCCCTTTTTCGAAACAAGCCCTGGAAGCCCATATAACTGTAAATCTTAAAACCTAACAAATCACCAGATAATACCTCAAACTACCATCCTAATATCTTATTAAACACAGATATAAAAATTTTCTCAAAAATTTTAGCAAATCGAATCAAACACCATCCTACCGGGTCTAATTAATTTGGACCAGGGGTGGGATTTATACCGGTTCAAGAGGCGAAAGAAAACACAGTCAGGGCCTTAAATATATCTTTCACGCACAAAAAACAAGACACCATTAGTTATCTTATCAACTGATGCAGAAAAGGCCTTGACCGTGTTCCTTGGGATTATCTTGAAATGACTTTAGAAGAAATGCGATTTGGCCAAGACATAATATCGCGCATTTCCTCCCTATATAGCCATCCAAATGGTAAAATTCTTATAAACTGAGTTTTATCCGAATAATTTCAAATCACAAAAGGCACCAGAGAGGGGTGCCACCCTCTCTCTCCTACTCTTCACCTGCGTGATAGAGACTCCTGGCTGAGAGAATTAGAGAACACCTGGACATTCTGGGTATACAGATAGGAGAACAACACTATACTATATCTCTTTTTGCCAACAACTTCTTATTTACATTAACCAACCCATACTAACCAAAGAATTTAAAACGTTTAACACCTACTCAAATTTCCTTATTAACACTTTCAAACCGAAATTGTAAATGTCACTCTACCAATACCCAAAATGGAGTTGGCAACTAAAACTTACACACTTCAAATGGAACTCCAACTCCCTAAAATATCTAGGTATCCACTTAGCTACTTCAATAGATAAACTAATTCAACTCAATTATGACAACATATAAGACGAAATCATCAAAGACCTCTCGAGTTGGAGATCTAAAAAAATTGTCCTGGCTAGATCATATAAACTTAATAAAAATGAATCTTTTTCCAAGGATTTTATATATAATTACAAACCCTACCGTTACCAAGAGAAATTTATCCCATCACTTCAGAAAGCGTTTAGTGACTTCTACATAGAACAAAAAACAACCCCAGAATCAATAAAAAAAAAAAATGATGTCTATACCCAAAACACAGGGAGGATTAGGGCCTTCCAGACTTAGCTAACTACAGATATGCTGTCTTCTTACAACGCATAGTGAATTGGAACATCCACAAATCACATAAAAGATGGGTTTCATTAGAAATTCACATATCCCAATCTACTAATATGACTAGACCCTACTGGGCATTAACAAACCTCCCCGCCCCAAATGCCCTATGCTAACCCGATTATCTTAAAAACATATAAATATGGGAGCACACTAAACTTTCCACATCTCACATCTAAACCTTCTCCACTTACATCGTTGATACTTAATGGAGAACTAAACCTAGGCATGTCTACTCTGACCACCTCATCCACCCACTCATCTGACTTCCCAGTGTATTGGATTCATTGAACGGAACAAATAAAAGCACAGGAAACTCTTATACAGCAAGGGATTCACTTGCTTTAAGGACTGGGTTTACTTACAGACGAGTTACAACGACTTTATAACAAGGCACAAACAAAGCAGAAACATGATCAACCTCTGACAAGGTTTGAACACCTATGCTGTGAGAGAACCCCCAATCAGACGCACCTTGTCTCATATATAAGATTCTGAGCACCCCTCTCCCAGGTCATACATTACCATGTTTTTGAAAGATGGGAAGCCGACCTTGGAATTATCATAACCCTGCAGACATCCCTAGCAATAATACACTCCTCACTTAAAACCTCTATTCTTCAGCAGCACTTGAAATTAACCTAAAGATATTACACAGGTGGTACTTTACTCCTCGAAGACTCCATCGGTTATATAAAAAAAAAAAAAAAACAATAAGTGCTGGCATTGTGGCCACGTAGGTAGTGATATGGCACATATGTGGTGGTGGTGGTGTACATCTATACAGACTTCTGGAGATCCATAATTTCAGAAATTGAGGAAATCCTGGAAAGTCAGTTTCCCTTAGACCCTCTCATATGGCTATTAAACAACCCCCCCCAAAATAAAATATAAACCATTCATAAAATTATTCTATATAATGACCAACAGCGTTAAATTCTTAATAGCTAAGAAATGGAAGTCGAGAGACCCACCCACAGAAGCGATGTGGACACAAAGAGTATCAGAATTGTTGTTGGAGGAGTTTGTATTACTTAAAGCAAGATAAATTGGACACTTATGCGGATATGCTATTGACGTGGGAGACATACCTTAAACATAACTAATCCAATCCACTACTTAAAGATATATGAATCAACGGATTAAATTACAACTGGCCTGGGTAAACATATCATATATACAACAAGTGTCTAGACAAACATTCATAAGTACCCTACTTTCACGCAAGCTGTAACTAACAACCTACACATATTTTAAGTCTTATTTTGTTTTATATGTTTTTGTCTTCTTTCTCTTTCTTTTGTTCTTTCTTGCATTTAATGGAAACATTGGAATTGGCTTTACATGTACCTTGAAGCCTAAAACAGGATCTGCGTCTCCACTCATGTGTAAACTTTATACTACTCTCAATAAAGCTAATTATTTTTATTAAAAAAAAAAAAAAAAAAAATCCTCTCTTTGTTAGAGCATTTTAACTTTAACCAATAAAAATATGTTAAATAAAAGTAAAAAATAAACAGATTGTGTTAAAAAACAGCAAATTTACGCATTTTCTTGATAAATGAGCCACTGCACTCAGGTAAATGAGAGATTAGGCATCTTTTGAACTTAAGTTGCATTCTGCCTCTTCTGAGCATGAGCAAAACAGATAGTAGTTCTCTATTGCATTCTCTAAACATCAAGCCTGCTCTAGAAACTCTGGAATATTTATGACATCAAGCTAGATGTGGTTGTTGTAGAGATCTTGTGGAGCTGTGACAGGAAGTAATTGACACAGCACAAATAAAGTTTAAAAAGAATTAAGGCATAAACGGTAAAAATCTTTTAAAATGATGAATACACATTGCAATGATTTCTTGTAAGCATAACCCACTGCTTAGTGCTGTTTTTATTAAAACAAGGAGATTGTTTATATTACTTTAAGCCGAATGGAATGGTGTTTTAGTGAAAGAGTATTTTATTTTACACAAGAATGTCCCTTTAGGCCTCACACTGAGGTTTATGAATTATCACTTTCCCGTAGCACTATTTGTTAAGAATACAGATGTGTAAAATTAAAGGGGATATGAAACTCAAAAAATGTTATTTTGTGATGCAGACAGAACATTACCATTTTTTTTTAAAAAAGTTTCCAATTTACTTCCCTTATCAAATCTGGATCGTTCCCATGATGTGTTCTGTGTTGGATACCTACGTAAATGTCTGGAATACTACATGGCAGAAAATAGTGCTGACATCTAGTGCCCTTGAAAATGGTTAACATTCTTGCAAAACTGCTGTCATATAGTGCTCCAGAAATGGGTCGGCTCCTAAGTTTTCAACAAAAGATACCATAGAATGAAGACAGAATGATAATAGAAGTAAAATTAGAAAGTAGCTTAACATGCTCTATCTGAATCAATGAAAGACATTTTTTAGGTTCTATATTTATCATTTGTCTGGAATTTTAGTCTTTAGTTCTCGGGCCAGAAAACACTTGTACCAGCTGAAGTTATATCAGAGCTGCCCCTCAAACAAAAACAATAACATGTTACTTTGTTTATAACTTGCCTTACACAGGGAATTTAGTAGGCACGTGCATTATTTGGGTTTCGTTATTCATTAGTGAAACGAAGCCCAAAAATGGCTGCTTTCTACTGCATTTGGCTATTTTTGACACTAGATTTATTTGATAAAAAAAATGCAACACACACATATCTGTATGTGCAGAGAAAATTTCACAAATAAATCCAAAGTAAAAAATAGCTGATTGCTGCAGATAGCGGCTATTTGCAGGGCTTTGTTTCACTATTGAATAACAAAGCCTGAATTAAGCACATTCCTACAAATATCTAGAATGTACCCTGAGATTATAAGTGAAAACCTGAAAAGTTCTAAAGGTTTGATACTCCCTCCACAAAAAATATTTTAAAAATAAATGTAAAAAAATATTAAATGTATGAATGCAAAAATCTTTGACCGATCTTCATTTATAAAATAAAAAAGTTAATCCCTTAATTAGCACAAAAACATAAATTATGACTTCCCAGATAATTTCCTTTCCTTCGATACAGGTAGAGTCCACAGCTGCATTCATTACTTATGGGAAATACAGAAACTGGCCACCAGGAGGAGGCAAAGACACCCCAGCCAAAGGCTTAAATACCTCCCCCCACTTCCCTCATCCCCCAGGTCATTCTGCCGAGGGAACAAGGAACAGTAGGAGAAATATCAGGGTGAAAAAAGGTGCCAGAAGAAAACAACTAAATTTAGGGCCGCCCATCGGAGAGCACGGGCGAGAGCTGTGGACTCTCCCTGTATTGAAGGAAAGGAAATTATCTGGTAAGTCATAATTTATGTTTTCCTTCTAAATACAGGGAGAGTCCACAGCTGCATTCATTACTTATGGCAAATTATACCCAAGCTACAGAGGACACTGAATGCTAACGGGAGGGTACAAATAAGAGGCGGCCCAACCTGAGGGCACCACAGCCTGCAAGAACCAAAACTCCCAAGGCTTCCTTGACAGAAGCAAAACCTAAAAAAGAAAATAATGTTTAGGACAACCAAGTAGCCGCCCAACAATCAGAACAATAGGATCTCATGTCAGAGACCCAAAAAGATGTCACTGTACTCAAAATGAGCCATAAACCTCTGAGGAGGCTTGTGTCCCGCTGACTCTATAAGCTAAGCGAACATGCTCCTGAATCAGAAAAACAAGGAAGTGGACGAGGCTTCCTGCCCCTTACGCTTCCCAGAATAGACACAAACAAGGAAGAAGTTTGACAAAAACTCATTGTAGCCTGAAGATAGAACTTCAAGGGCCCGAACCACATCTAAGTTATGAAATAACCACTTCTTTGAAGGAGGAGTATTAGGACACAAGGAAGGAATCACCTTAGCCGCATGAAAAACTAGGAAAGGGGACCTCACATTGCAACACAGTCATCTCAGAAACTCTGTGCGCTGAAGCAATAGCCAGTAGAAAAAAAAAGAAACCTTCCAAGACAGAAAATCTAATGTCAACTCTATTAATAAGCTCAAACGGGGCCTTTCTGCAAAACTTGAACAAGATGTAAACTCAAGGGGGAGCACTAGATCTAAACATAGGCCTGATCTAGTCAAAGCCTGAACAAGACTGGACATCTGGAAGCTCTGAGAGCCTCTTGATGGTAAAAACAGATAGGGCCGAAATCTGCCCCCTAAGAGAGCTAACAGAAAGCCCCTTCCCCAGAGCATCCTGGAGAAAGGAAAAGATCCTGGAAAACTTGGCCTTATGCCAGGAGAAACCCTGCTCTACATACCAAAAGAAGTAGGTCCTGCACCCCTTATGATAGATGCAACTATACACCTGCTTATGAGCTAGAATGAGAGTATCAACACTTTATCAGAAAAACCTCTCGTATAAAACTAAGCGTTCAATTCCACGCAGTCAGCCTCAGAGAGTCCAGGATGTGATGAACACAAGAACCCCTGCTCCAGCAGATCCCTGTAACAAGGTCCCCTAAGCCCCTAAACTGCGACACTACTCTAGATATAAACCGAGCAAACCGTCTCACTGACGTCTGCTCCTGCTAGGAACGACCATCCAAGACAAAAAGCAACATGGCCGAAGAGAAGGTTAAAAGAAACCTCTAAGGAATGCTAGATGTCGAGCATATGCAGGATGAAAAAGCCAGAGCCCCATCTGGGTTCAAACCCACTTTCTGCTACAGATGCGGTGGAGCTAACCTGACGGCTTCCCATCCGACACAAACAGTCGAGCAGGGAAAGATTGTAGGGGGACATCCGAACCTGAAGAGTACGCTCATAGAGAGGGTCGCTGGCAATGAGCCCGACGTGGGCTTCCGCCTACCAAACACGAGACCCCCCCGTCTAGCAGGAGGAACTCTCCTTCAAAAGAGGTTCTCCCCTTGAGAGGTCCCAACTGGTACGAACCCAGAAGACCAAGTCCTCCGAGCAGAATGCTCGCTGAGGAACCAAAGGAATGAATGGAAGGAAACTCCCAACCACCAGACCTCCTTAGGGCACTCTCTCCCAATGGACAAGGAAGCGACAAGGTCAAAACTGCTCCGGGAGAACTAAGAGAAAAATTTCTCAGAACAGGGAGATCTGAACAGAACACTGGGAATTGATTTCCCCCACCGGTATTCCATGTAAGTCTGTTAAGACCGAATCCCCAACACCATGCCAAAATCACGGCCTCGCTGTGTCTATCACTCTCCACCCCCGTGTCTACAAAGACCAGAAGGGGGGCTGGAGGGCATAACCTGATGGTAAATTCGCAAGATCTCAGGATTAAAAGAAAGTTCCCACAGCACGATTCAACACTAAGCCTTCAGCCTGCTAGGCAGGGTAGAGAAAAATCCCTGTCCCCAAGACAAAACAGCATCCAGATCCACCCTGGTGTCGACACCCAGCAAGTCAGGTCTAGATCCACTTTGAGGATCGAAAAGACACAAGAAAGTCCCTAAAAGTCTATTAGCAGGCGAAGGTACGAAACACAGAAAGCCGAGACCCGGGAACTACCGTAAAATCTGGAAGCAAGATACTGCCAACCGAAACCCCCAGATCCCAAGAAGGATCAGAACGAGGTTTACTGAAAGATACAGCCCCTAAGAACCGAATTTGCACAAAAAGGATGACACAGGAAAAACATCCTTCCGAACAAAGGAGAACCTTACATTCTCCAGAGAAAAGAAGAACTGAAAAGCTCTGCTTCAATATCATAGAAACCCAATTAGGACGGGAAGACCCTTCCCTTATTAGGGCATGCACCAACAGAGGAAGAAAATATCACGCAGTGCGATAGATACCGGGACAATGACTCCAAAGGTCCCATGTCTTCTCTGACAAGACAATTGTCCAGAAAAACATAATTTATGCTTACCTGATAAATTCCTTTCTTCTGTTGTGTGATCAGTCCACGGGTCATCATTACTTATGGGATATAACTCCTCCCCAACAGGAAATGCAAGAGGATTCACCCAGCAGAGCTGATATAGCTCCTCCCTCTACGTCAGTCCCAGTCATTCGACCAAGAATCAACGAGAAAGGAGTAACCAAGGGTGAAGTGGTGACTGGAGTATAATTTAAAAGATATTTACCTGCCTTAAAAACAGGGCGGGCCGTGGACTGATCACACAACAGAAGAAAGGAATTTATCAGGTAAGCATAAATTATGTTTTCTTCTGTTATGTGTGATCAGTCCACGGGTCATCATTACTTCTGGGATACCAATACCAAAGCAAAAGTACACGGATGACGGGAGGGATAGGCAGGCTCTTTATACAGAAGGAACCACTGCCTGAAGAACCTTTCTCCCAAAAATAGCCTCCGAAGAAGGCAAAAAGTGTCAAATTTGTAAAATTTGGAAAAGTATGAAGCGAAGACCAAGTTGCAGCCTTGCAAATCTGTTCAACAGAGGCCTCATTCTTAAAGGCCCAAGTGGAAGCCACAGCTCTAGTGGAATGAGCTGTAATTCTTTCAGGAGGCTGCTGTCCAGCAGTCTCATAGGCTAAACGTATTATGTTACGAAGCCAAAAAGAGAGAGAGGTAGCAGAAGCTTTTTGACCTCATCCTCTGTCCAGAATAAACGACAAACAGGGAAGAAGTTTGACGAAACTCTTTAGTTGCCTGCAAGTAGAACTTGAGAGCACGAACTACATCCAGATTGTGTAGAAGACGTTCCTTCTTTGAAGAAGGATTTGGACACAAGGATGGAACAACAATCTCTTGATTGATATTCCTGTTAGTAACTACCTTAGGTAAGAACCCAGGTTTAGTACGCAGAACTACCTTGTCTGAGTGAAAAATCAGATAAGGAGAATCACAATGTAATGCTGATAACTCCAGAGACTCTTCGAGCAGAGGAAATAGCCATTAAAAACAGAACTTTCCAAGATAACAATTTTATATCAATGGAATGAAGGGGTTCAAACGGAACACCCTGTAAAACGTTAAGAACTAAGTTTAAACTCCCTGGTGGAGCAACAGCTTTAAACACAGGCTTGATCCTAGCTAAAGCCTGACAAAAGGCCTGGACGTCTGGATTTTCTGACAGACGCCTGTGTAACAAGATGGACAGAGCTGAAATCTGTCCCTTTAATGAACTAGCCGATAAACCCTTTTCTAAGCCCTCTTGTAGAAAGGACAAGATCCTAGAGATCCTAACCTTACTCCAGGAGTAACGTTTGGATTCACACCAGTATAGGTATTTACGCCATATTTTATGGTAAATCTTTCTGGTAACTAGGCTTCCTGGCCTGTATCAGGGTATCAATAACCGACTCAGAAAAACCACGTTTTGATAAAATCAAGCGTTCAATTTCCAAGCAGTCAGTTTCAGAGAAGTTAGATTTTGATGTGTTGAACGGACCCTGTATCAGAAGGTCCTGTCTTAGAGGTAGAGACCAAGGCGGACAGGGATGACATGTCCACTAGATCTGCATACCAAGTCCTGCGTGGCCATGCAGGTGCTATTAGAATCACTGATGCTCTCTCCTGTTTGATTTTGGCAATCAATCGAGGAAGCAGCGGGGAAGGGTGGAAACACATAAGCCATCCCGAAGTTCCAAGGTGCTGTCAAAGCATCTATCAGAACCGCTCCCGGATCCCTGGATCTGGACCCGTAGTGAGGAAGTTTGGCGTTCTGGCGAGACGCATGAGATCTATCTCTGGTTTGCCCCAACGTCGAAGTATTTGGGCAAAGACCTCCGGATGAAGTTCCCACTCCCCCGGATGAAAAGTCTGGCGACTCAAGAAATCCGCCTCCCAGTTCTCCACTCCCGGGATGTGGATTGCTGACAGGTGGCAAGAGTGAGACTCTGCCCATCGAATTATCTTTGATACTTCCATCATTGCTAGGGAGCTTTTTGTCCCTCCTGATGGTTGATGTAAGCTACAGTCGTGATATTGTCCGACTGAAACCTGATGAACCCCCGAGTTGTTAATTGGGGCCAAGCCAGAAGGGCATTGAGAACTGCTCTCAATTCCAGAATGTTTATTGGAAGGAGACTCTCCTCCTGATTCCATAATCCCTGAGCCTTCAGAGAATTCCAGACAGCGCCCCAACCTAGTAGGCTGGCGTCTGTTGTTACAATTGTCCAGTCTGGCCTGCTGAATGGCATCCCCCTGGACAGGTGTGGCCGATGAAGCCACCATAGAAGAGATTTCTGGTCTCTTGATTCAGATTCAGAGTAGGGGACAAATCTGAGTAATCCCCATTCCACTGACTTAGCATGCATAATTGCAGCGGTCTGAGGTGTAGGCGTGCAAAAGGTACTATGTCCATTGCCGCTACCATTAAAGCCGATCACCTCCATGCATTGAGCTACTGACGGGTGTTGAATGGAAATGAAGGACACGGCATGCATCTTGAAGTTTTGTTAACCTGTCCTCTGTCAGGTAAATCTTCATTTCTACAGAATCTATAAGAGTCCCCAAGAATGGAACTCTTGTGAGAGGAAAAAGAGAACTCTTCTTTTCGTTCACTTTCCATCCATGCGACCTTAGAAATGCCAGAACTAACTCTGTATGAGACTTGGCAGTTTGAAAGCTTGAAGCCTGTATTAGAATGTCGTCTAGATACGGAGCTACCGAAATCCCTCGCGGTCTTAGTACCGCCAGGAGGGCACCTAGAATCTTTGTGAAGATTCTTGGGGCCGTAGCCAATCCGAATGGAAGAGCTACAAACTGGTAGTGCCTTGTCTAGGAAGGCAAACCGTAGATACCGGTGATGATCTTTGTGGATCGGTATGTGAAGGTAAGCATCTTTTAAATCCACTGTGGTCATGTACTGACCCTTTTGGATCATGGGCAAGATTGTCCGAATAGTTTCCATTTTGAACGATGGAACTCTTAGGAATTTGTTTAGAATCTTTAAATCTAAGATTGGTCTGAAGGTTCCCTCTTTTTTGGGAACCACAAACAGGTTTGAGTAGAACCCTTTGTCCTTGTTCCGACCGCGGAACCGGATGGATCACTCCCATTAATAACAGATCTTGTACACAGCGTAGAAACGCTTCTTTCTTTATCTGGTTTGTTGACAATCTTGACAGATGAAATCTCCCTCTTGGGGGAGATAATTTGAAGTCTAGAAGGTATCCTGAGATATGATCTCTAGCGCCCAGGGATCCTGAACATCTCTTACCCAGGCCTGGGCGAAGAGAGAAAGTCTGCCCCCCACTAGATCCGGTCCCGGATCGGGGGCTCTCGGTTCATGCTGTCTTTGGGGCAGCAGCAGGTTTCCTGGCCTGTTTGCCCTTGTTCCAGGACTGGTTGGGCTTCCAGCCTTGCCTGTAACGAGCAACAGCTCCTTCCTGTTTTGGTGCAGTGGAGGTTGATGCTGCTCCTGTTTTGAAATTCCGAAAGGGACGAAAATTAGCCTGTCTAGCCTTAGCTTTGGCTTTGTCTTGAGGTAGGGCGTGGCCCTTACCTCCTGTAATGTCAGCGATAATTTCTTTCAAAACCGGGCCCAAATAAGGACTGCCCCTTGAAAGGTATATTAAGTAATTTGGACTTAGAAGTAACATCAGCTGACCAGGATTTTAGCCACAGTGCCCTACGTGCCTGTATGGCGAATCCTGAGTTCTTAGCCGTAAGTTTGGTTAAATGTACTACGGCCTCCGAAATGAATGAATTAGCTAGTTTAAGGACTCTAAGCCTGTCCATAATGTCGTCTAGCGTATATGAACTAAGGTTCTCTTCCAGAGACTCAATCCAAAATGCTGCCGCAGCCGTAATCGGCGCGATACATGCAAGGGGTTGCAAAATAAAACCTTGTTGAACAAACATTTTCTTAAGGTAACCCTCCAATTTTTTATCCATTGGATCTGAAAATGCACAGCTATCCTCCACCGGGATAGTGGTACGCTTAGCTAGAGTAGAAACTGCTCCCTCCACCTTAGGGACCGTTTGCCATAAGTCCCGAGTGGTGGCGTCTATTGGAAACATCTTTCTAAATATTGGAGGGGGTGAGAACGGCACACCGGGTCTATCCCACTCCTTAGTAACAATTTCAGTTAATCTCTTAGGGTATAGGAAAAACGTCAGTACTCCGCCGGTACCGCAAAGTATTTATCCAACCTACATAGTTTCTCTGGTATTGCAACGGTGTTACAATCATTGAGAGCTGCTAAGACCTCCCCTAGTAATACACGGAGGTTCTCCAATTTAAATTTAAAATTTGAAATATCTGAATCCAATCTGTTTGGATCAGAACCGTCACCCACAGAATGAAGCTCTCCGTCCTCATGCTCTGCAAGCTGTGACGCAGTATCAGACATGGCCCTAGTATTATCAGCGCACTCTGTTCTCACCCCAGAGTGATCACGCTTGCCTCTTAGCTCAGGTAATTTAGACAAAACTTCAGTCATAACAGTAGCCATATCTTGTAATGTTATCTGTAATGGCCGCCCAGATGTACTAGGCGCCATAATATCACGCACCTCCCGGGCGGGAGATGCAGGTACTGCCCGCGTGAGGCGAGTTAGTCGGCATAACTCTCCCCTCACAGATTGGTGAAATTTGTTCACATTGTACAGATTGACTTTTATTTAAAGTAGCATCAATACAGTTAGTACATAAATTTCTATTGGGCTCCACCTTGGCATTGGAACAAATGACACAGATATCCTCTGAGTCAGACATGTTTAACACACTAGCAATAACTTGCAACCTGGTTATAGTCTTTTTAGCAAAAACGTACTGTGCCTCAAAGAGGTACTTAAACGATTAAAGATTAAATGACAGTTGAGATAATATACTGAGAACAGTTATAGCATCAACTTTAAAACAACACAACTTTTAGCAAAGGTTTTGTTCCCATTAGTAAGATAACATAACTAAATTTGACATAAAAATTACTGAGTAACGTCTTTATCCACAGTCAATATAACAAATTCTCACAGCTCTGCTGAGAGAATGTACCTCCCTTCAAAAAGTTTGAAGACCCCTGAGATCTGTCAGAGATGAACCGGATCATGCAGGAAAAATAATAGCTGACTGGAAATTGTTGATGCGTAGCAAAGAGCGCCAAAAACGGCCCCTCCCTCTCACCACACAGCAGTGAAGAGAAACGAAACTGTCACAATTCAAAATAAACTACTGCCAAGTGGAAAATAAAGCCCAAACATTTATTTACTCAGTACCTCAGCAGTGTAAACGATTCTACATTCCAGCAAAAACGTTTAACATGATATAATACTTATTAAAAAGATTAGTGACCTTTAACAAAGTAGTTCCGGTGAAGTACCATTCCCAGAATACTGAAGTGTATACATACATGTCATTATAACGGTATAGCAGGATTTTCTCATCAATTCCATTCAGAAAATAAAAACTGCTACATACCTCAATGCAGATTCATCTGCCCCTGTCCCCTGATCTGAAGCTTTTACCTCCCTCAGATGGCCGAGAACAGCAATATGATCTTAACTACTCCGGTTAAAATCATAGCAAAAACTCTGGTAGATTCTTCCTCAAAGTCTGCCAGAGAAGTAATAACACGCTCCGGTGCTATTATAAAATAACAAACTTTTGATTGAAGTCATAAAAACTAAGTATAATCACCATAGTCCTCTCACACATCCTATCTAGTCGTTGGGTGCAAGAGAATGACTGGGACTGACGTAGAGGGGAGGAGCTATATCAGCTCTGCTGGGTGAATCCTCTTGCATTTCCTGTTGGGGAGGAGTTATATCCCAGAAGTAATGATGACCGCTGGACTGATCACACATAACAGAAGAAAGAAGCCTAGTTCCGGTCTCTAGGACCCCTAGATCCATATGATCCAGTATTAAGCACCCATCCCAGATAATACCTAAACAGGTCCAGCCTGTTGACTAGGATAGATGGGCCTGCTGTACCTGGACCGGACTCTAGAAGAAAAAACTTCTCCTATAGAAAGAAGGAACAGACCTAACTAGTATCCACAACAGGTCCTGTCTGTCATCTAGGATACAATGTATCTTCCGGGAACACTCCCGGGCTAAAGAGAAACTTCTTAAGTTCCAGTAAAGCTAGAACAATTGAGTAATCAAATTAAAGAAATTAAGTTCCAAGGCTTAAAATTGTCCTCTAAAATGTTGGGGGAACTATCACCCCGAGCAGAAATCTATAAGCTTCCACCGGAAGTCTCCAACAATCTCGACCATCAAAGTTGATAGTATCAAAAATCCCATGAGACAAAACGTCTTTCTAAGAAAAGTTTCTAAAACAATCCAGAGCTCAAAAAAACTATCCGGAAAGGAATAGCAAAGAAAAAGGCCGGATTACCCGGGCCTCCTCACAATATACACAGGTATCAAATTTTGTATTGGAGGGATCCCCCCTCTAAATTATCAGAATCCTCCATAACTCGTCTATATCAAATTATAGAAAGGAAAAACAACTGGCACCTTATACCCCCAATGGCTGGGGCACTCACCACCTCCTGTCACCCAGACAGACAGAGAAGAAGCTCCTCTCTGCAGACATCTGGTCAGGAAATCAGAAGCAGTGAAAAAAAACGTGACCATTCCCGGTCACATGGTGCTCATGCAAGACCTGCCCCTGCTAAGGAAAAAGCATGCCAGCTTAATATAAAGAAACTGCACAGCTCTCAAAATAAAAATAACCTGTACTTTCCGTATCAGCCTAATAGCCCAAACGTTCTTACACATAAGCAGTCGAAATCACGTAACAAATATGATTAAAAAACCCCACTGTTCAATAATCCCCCTCAGGAGATAGTAACCCTTGATTCCATGAAGATAAAGGAGTCCCACTGTGACCCTTACCGGAATCTATGCCGTGGAACAGCGACACGGTCCTTCAAGTTTGACAGATTGTAGCAGCGCCTCTGACATGGACTTGAGTGAAGAAAAGCAGCAGCAAAACTCGTCAATGCTGATTGCTTAAGGAGCTGTTAATATGAGTCTGGATGGGTTCGCAAAAGACTCTCCCTGCATCTCCAGACTAACTTTTGTAAATGCTCTCACTGAGAGGCTGACAAGACTACTTAAAAACTCCAGTCCCATCATGAAGAGTACTACCCTCCATAAGGAACTACTCCAAAATCTTCTGACACTTCTCTGCCAACCTCCTGTGACGAAAGGCAAAGAATGACTGGGGGATGAGGGAAATGGGGGAGGTATTTAAGCCTTTAGCTGGGTTGTCTTTGCCTCCTCCTGGTGGCCAGGTTCTGTATTTCCCATAAGTAGTGAATGCAGTTGTGGACTCCCTGTATTTAGAAGGAAAATAATTTCTGTTTATCAGAGATTTCATTCTAAATAAGTTTCACCACTAAATAGATTCCATTTAAAATATTTTCAATTCAACAAAAAAAAAAATTGAGTACAAAACCAGTTAAATGTCACCTTTTTGTGGCCTTTTTATTTACATTTAATCTGGAAAATAAAGAAAGGCTGTTGGCCACTTCATTGTTAGCATCAATGCAGTGAAGGCCATTCTGACAGTAATTATATCTTAAAATTCAATCTCAAATTCAGTTATCATAATATACACACGTTAATTATCCAG